>NC_083763.1:6038007-6200507 GCF_963514075.1 Conger conger | reverse complement strand
GGAGGAGACCACAGGTGGGAGACGCGGAAGGTTCCGGACAGGGATGAGAGGGAGACAGAGGGCCAGGCCTTTAGAGAGGAAGGTTCCGGATAAGGATAAGAGGGAGGCTCTTTTTTAGGGTCAGTGAGAAATGGCGAGTGGCGGTTTACCTGCTCGGGTTAGCATCTCAATCTCGGAGACAGTCTCCCTCAGCGGCTGCATACCTTTAGCGGACGCCTGACTGAAGGAGAGCGGGTCCTGGGAGTCGTTCAGGCCGACCCCGGGGCCACTGCTGCTCAGAGACGGCTTCAGCCGGGGCTCGATGTCCAGCTCAAACTGGACCGGAGAGAGAGAGAGAGAGAGACACACGAGTCTGCTTTGAGTGTGCGCAAGTCTACTGCTCTTCACTGAGAAATTTTAAGACTTGTGGTCTTGCGGTTAAGATACTGCAGGCAATTGCGCATGAGTTGTGGTGAAACGTTAGCTGCATATTTCGCCTAAATAAACGGACGAAACCAATAAGGACTCAGGAAGAAGCAGCGAGCATCCTCATATGACACCCCCCTCCTCATTTGACATCCGACTCCCTGCCTTTCAGAAACACCCCCCTGAAAGACCTGTTTCACGCACATATAGGTCATATCGCGGTATCCGTTTCACTTCAGCTGACCCCTGACCCCTGACCCCCGACCCGCCCGCCCACCTGCACAGAGCTGTTGTCGAACATATCCAGGGTCATCTCCTCCTCATCCTCTTCCTCCTCCAGGGGGCCGGGCCCGCCCTCGGGCTCCTTCACCAGGCCCTGGAAGCCCTCCGTCTCGTAGAACTGCAGGAAGATGGGCGCGCGGCTGGAGTTGCGCTGGATCTCCACCCTCAGGATGCCGTCGCGAGGCCACTTCTCCCGCACGTGCTCCAGGCAGTTTATGGGCGAGCGCGAGAAGGCGATGTGGATGTAGGCCAGGATGAAGAGCACAAACAGAGCCTGGTGAGGGAGGGAGGGAGGGAGGGAGGGAGAGGGAGAGGGGGAGAGATGTTAGCGCTAGTGCTAGCTCGGAGTCAGCCCGACAAGGGACGGTAAAGTTTGAATTTGAGAATGCAGGTGTTGTTTTGAGAGGTGAGATTAATGTATGGCCACGGTGTATGTGTGCGCGCGAGTGAGTGAGTGTGCAAGTGAGCGTGTGTGAGTGAGAGTGAGTGTGAGTGTGAGTGTGAGTGTGTGTGTGTGTGTGTGTGTGTGTGTGTGTGTGAGAGTGAGAGAATGTGAGGTTTTTTTTTTTTTTTTTTTTTTTTTTTTTAAACAGTCTTTTCAAGATGAAATGCGTGTGCTGTACGTTGTTGGCAGGTTGGGGGGTGTGTGCGTATACATGTGTACGTACGTCACCCTGTGCTGGGAGTGAGGTACGCATCCGCTGTGGCGGATAGGATACGGCTGTGAGGGAGAGGCTGAATAAGCAGGCCCACGGCAGTAATGAAGAGCAGAGAAAGGAGCAGAAGAGCCCAGCCGTGCGTGATGGATTATTGAGCATCACTCTTTAATTATAGACACACAGGCAATATCACACACAGGCGTCAACCACGACCTACAGAGAGGTCAAAAATGTCTGGACGGGACAGGCCGAAACTTTTCGGGAATGTCCCGCGCCTCACGTGCACAGCCTGACACAAATCAGAGCGCGGGACGAGCCTCTACCCGGCAGCCCTGCGGGTGAGAAACGCAGGCGATGCCACACACCTTTCTGCACTGCGAACACCGCGGGAACATCCCCTCTCCTCCCTCCCGCCCGCAGCCCTGAGCACCCCTACCCATCATGCACCGCTCTCACAGCCTCTGAGCTCCGCAGACGACGGCAAGCTTTCACAGAGCTGCGCTTTCACAGAGCTGAGCTTTCAGCCGCGCTGAACGTCTGCCGCTAACGGTCCTCAGAGTGGCATCCCCCCTCCCTTCATGCGCTGATAAGAACAAAGGCGAACGACCGGGAATAAACAAAGGAGAGGGGATGATTTCCCTCTGCACGCATTACAGCGCTGCCTTCGGCAAAGGCGTTATCTACAGAGGGGAGAGGAGCCATCCTCCATTATACGTGGCGAGGCCTTCAGCTAAAACAACACGACACAGTAAACACGAATCCCCTCCCTTCTGTCTCGCTGCCTTACACAGCCGAGTTGCACCAGCTATCCAAAAATCACTCAGGATGGGAACAGTACTACTTAAAGATTCATACTACCGCTGTTCTAATTACCGTCACTGTTACTAGTGCTGAGAAACAACCTTACAACCATTTCATCAGACGTTTCCCACGTTTTGCTTTGGGTGCAATGCTATACTAATGTTATTCCATAGGCTGCAACTGCTTCCAACCGATCATGTGAGCATGAGTATACACCGCATTACTCAACAACTAGAATTACCTGAAGTGCACACACACCATTGGCTCCTTGAGGTGATGACATCACAGTCTAATGCTGCATACAGTCCAGCGCCTTGTTTCTGGTATGCATGTGTGTTTGCATGTGCATGAACAGTGCCAAGGTAGGCTATCTCATCTGCTTATCTGTTCTCATATGAAACAGAAAATATTTTATAATTTCATTACATCAGACATCTTACACTGCCCCCTTGCTTCCTTATATCTGAGATCTGCAGTATGTGGTTTCATAACTTCACAGAATACAGCGTACTCGGTAGGCTACACATTGGCTAAGCAAGGGAATATTTCACTATTTCAACAACAGAAACGTGTCCTCCTGACTTAGACTAGCAGACATAACGGTGTGCCTTCAGTGCAGTCTGGTGAAGTCTCTGATGAGAGGATGCACTGTGAGATAACCGTGAAGCAGGGAATGTTTCATATTGCAAGACAGGTTACGAGAAGGGAATTCCAGATTTAAGCATACATTAACCGCAGGAGGTCAAGACTAGCAAGACAAACGAGATAGAAAACGCATTTTCGTTATAGGTCAATGTAAGTATTTGCATATAAAGTGACTTGTAAAGGAATTGCAACGAAATGATCAATTCAACCAAATGAAGAATAACGCAATTCACATACAAACAAAGGCCGTTGGTGTGTGCTAATCCTTACCTTTAATAGTACAACGAACTCGAAGATTCTTCTAAAGGACGGTGGGAACAACCTGGCGTATGTTACAGCCATCTTAAAGAATAGTGCGTGAAAAAGCCGGTCCCGCACATTGATGAGTGGGTTTTGGTTGATATTGGGGTTGCGTATTCTGTTCGTCCCGGCATTGTTATTGAGCGGGTTGTTGTTCACGTTAGGCTGATTTTCTGACATTTTCTGACTTCTTGTCCTATGGACACCAATTTCACGTGAATCACAAGACAGCTGTCAGACAAATCTATCAGAATGACTAGATAAAACGAGCACGGATGACCATTTTGGCCGGACTACTGTGGAAAGAACCCTGTTTTAAGTACAACTAAGCAACGTTATCAATTTGTCAGAAAACGGAGCAAGTTTTCTCAGTAATGCTGGCTAGCTGACGTTACCCTCTGATAAATTCTGAGATAGCTAACGTAGCCCTAGCATTAGATGCGTTTCCCACTACCACGCTCTATTCATTTTAACCCAGCTTGGTAAGGCAGCATATGAGTGTATACGTGCTTTATCAGATAAATTACCTGCCCATATACCTGTCTAGATCAACAACTACCAAAATTGTGGCCTGTTAAAGAATTGGCTTATACATCCTCTCTGCAATTCGACATGTCAGCCCTAACTAAGCTAGCTAGCTAACAAGATGTACAAACGATGGAACGGTGAAGCATATTCATGGGAACCTATGCAAAACAGAACAAAAATGTCTAGCGCTAGGTTGGAAGTTGTTAACCAACGTTAACTAGTTAACTGTCTAGCGTATTTAACTATTTTTCTTGATAAGCAAGCTAACAAACCGGTAATATTCGGTTGTGTTGGCCAGCTAGGCTAGCAGGCTAGCCAGCTAGCTAGCTATGACGTTCTGTTTCGATCATAAGACCCGAATTCTGTTCTTTTTTATTCGTTCGCTAATTTAGTATCTAACCACATTTGTTGTTACGGTACAACTATCTTAATCTTTGTTACGTAAATATAATGTTTTCCCAATATTTTTTCGCTGCTTAGGAATCCTCTCTTATACTCCTACTTTCGCCCAGTCCTGTGCCTACAGCCATTTTGTCAGCTTCATCTCTCTGCAGCCACGAAAAATAGTGGAAGACGAGCAACGCCAGACTCTCAGATGATTTCATTCAATCTACTTGAGCGCCCTCAATGGGTGGGATGTCTTTACAACGATTAATTTAACGTTGGAAGCAGTTATCTGCAACGCACCTACTGTATTTACTGTTATGTTAATCACTGCGCTGACACTTGGAACGCAATACAATAAAAAAAGAAATGATCCAAAGCGCTACCCCCAACCACTGTATTCAAGTTGCATGTCACATGATGTTAGCGTCTTTATTTCAACAAAAAAACCCACCAGCAATCAATTCAACTACAAATCAACTCAATTACAACCTCCATTATTCTAAAAAATTAAAATGTTAGAGGTTCGGCTAGAATGTTCGGCAGTGGGTAGCAGTGCTCCAGTATCCACACACACAGACCCACGAATTACAGCTGAACCGAGGAGATCTGTCGTCTGTCACCACCCTGTCCAATAGGTGGCGCTAATACAGCCAATACCGAATCAAATGTGTTTCATCAAAGACACAGAAGAAGAAAACTGAAGCGGTCCCATGTAGCGCCTGTTTCAAGATGTTTGTTTTACAATGAATACGTGATGCGAAATTGCTTATATGTATAAATATATATATTTAAAATAGAAACATACATAAGAACCTCGTATGCACAGTAATTATTTCAATGTGGCAGCGAATTAAAAAAATAAGTGTAGTATTTGTAAGAGGCAGAATGAGACACCTAAGCAAATCGACTGAGGTCCTGTCATATTTATTTGATTTAATTCATTTACGAAGGAGGTAGTAGCTAAGTACCTGCGAGAAAACAATTGTAAGTTTTAACTTTTCAACATTATTTGTCCATATAAGTGTCATTGCTTAAGTGAAACTGATTTGTTATTATGCCTTTGGTTTGCTTTGTACCTAGATGTAGCTAGCTTATGTTTTGTTTGCATCTTATGGCTTGAGTAGTTGACGTTAGCTAGGATGTTGAATTACCCTGTAATGTTATATGAAACCGGGCTTACTAGTAACGTTAGTTGGCTCGGTTAACAAACTTTGTTTTCTAATGATAATAATGGATGATGTTCTTGCTTTGCAGTTAATTGTCGCTAACCATTCAGGTATCTTCTGATCGTCCAATACATGTTGTGTTTTGCTTCTTTAAAATGGTTTTAGGAATTAACGGACTAATCACTTGGGCCAATGTGACATTCTAAATCAAGAGAATTCAAACAACGACATCTACATCGCCTGAAGGGCCTCCCCAATTGAATGATGGAGGTTGCCTATGTGTGCGAGTGGGAGAGGAGACCAAAAAGCAACCATTGCCCATCTATTCCTTTGGTGTGTGCCTGGTCCTGTAGAAATCTCATCGCCTTCACAACTGATCTTAAAAATGAAGACGACGAGAAAGGTAACAAACAGGAATATTACCCTTCTTTGCTGTATATTCTCTTAATATATGAATCGCCATTCAGTTATGCTTGCACATGCTTGGTTATAGCTGCTGGTCATGATCGCGTTTTAGCCCTTTACCATTCATTTTGGAATAAATACGAGATGGACTGACATACCTTGCGCTACTTTAAGCCAGATCTCATTTGTTGGCATTTCATTAAGCTAAACAGAATTGGGCCAGATTTTGTTACATCTCCACAGCATTCAGAGTCAAGTTCCTAAATCTCCAGCATGTTTTGGATTTGGAATTGGAATTGGCTGTGGTGTCTCAGGCTTCACTCGCAGTTGACCTTGATTCTGGTGCTCCCCTGTTTTTCTCTCAGACCTCAGCCACATGATCCACATCATTGACACGGAGCACCCCTGGGACGTGTACTCCATCAACTCCGGACACACTGAGGTCATCTCCTGCCTCGAATGGGACCAGTCTGGTGAGGGGCATCTCCGTGGCAGTTACGCCCATTTGAACAGTTAATTTATGTTTTTGGTCATACTTGGCTACATACAGGTCAGACGTGCTATCGCACTCTTCTGAACTGACGGAGGCACACTTTGCCGAAAAGTTGCCTTGGTATAATATTAAAAGAGCAGCATAGAGAGTGTGCAATCATTTAGTTCAGTGAACTGAGCAATTGCAATGGTGGTATAGACTTGCATTCCAAATAGCCAGAAAAGTTAAAATGGGGGGGCATAAAAGCAAAGGTGTGACGCTGCCTTAACCTTGCAGTATTGTTAGCATTAGCATTGCTGAATGCCCATGTGTGGACTGCTAGGCTCCAGGCTGCTGTCGGCTGACGGGGACGGACAGATAAAGTGTTGGGGGATGGCGGAGCACCTGGTGAACTGCTGGGAGAGCACCCTGGGCAGTGCTGTGGAGGGGGACCCCATCGTGGCCCTGTCCTGGCTGCACAACGGGGTGAAACTGGCCCTGCACGTGGAGAAGGTACGACTGGCCTCTTTACTCACGTTAATCAGCAGGTTCAAATGGGCTTTGCTGCAACAAAATATGAATGTTTTGTTTTCACTTGAGTTTAACCCATGTGATAAAAATAGTATGCAGAAGTATGCCTGAAGTTTAGTATTTTATACTTAATACTTTATATCAAGAACGCTGAGTATACTATTTTTTCACATGGGAATGGTGACCCTGGCGGCACGGATGGTGCAGTGGGTAGCACTGCCGCCTCACAGCAAGGAGGTCCTGGGTTCGAATCCCCGTCGGCCGGGGCCTCTCTGTGCGGAGTTTGCATGTTCTCCCCGTGTCTGCGTGGGTTTCCTCCGGGTACTCCGGTTTCCTCCCACAGTCCAAAGACATGCATGTTAGGCTGATTGGAGAGTCTAAATTGGCCGTAGGTATGAGTGTGTGAGTGAATGGTGTATGTGCCCTGTGATGGACTGGCGACCTGTCCAGGGTGTATTCCTGCCTTTCGCCCAATGTATGCTGGGATAGGCTCCAGCCCCCCTGCGACCCTGTTCAGGATAAGCGGGTTCAGATAATGGATGGATGGATGGATGGAATGGTGACCCTGAGACCTTGTGTCCTAAAACTGGGACATTACACGTTGGCTTCCCTGAGCTCTATACAGTATTTCCCTTAACATGCATTCAATTAAAATGAAATAAAATAAAATATGTTTCTGAAAATATTTTCACAATGTTTTTGTCATCCACGACACTTGCATTATGTCAAAAACAAGCGTTAAATAATCTCTCCTGGCTCCCGGGGTGACGTTGCGTTTCCCGAATGACCGTGTCAATTTTTTCCCCCTCCGCAGTCCGGCTCCACTAACTTCGGGGAGAAGTTCTCGCGGGTGAAGTTCTCTCCGTCGCTGACGCTGTTCGGCGGGAAGCCCATGGAGGGCTGGCTGGCGGTGACGGTGAGCGGCCTGGTGACGGTGTCGCTGATGAAGCCCAGCGGGGCGCTGCTGACGGCCGGCGAGAGCCTGTGCAGGCTGCGGGGCCGCGTGGCGCTGGCCGACATCGCCTTCACCGGCGGCGGGAACATCGTGGTGGCCGCCACGGACGGCAGCAGCTCGTCGCCCGTGCAGTTCTACAAGGTGTGCGTGAGCGTGGTGAACGAGAAGTGCCGCATCGACACCGAGCTGCTGCCCTCGCTCTTCATGCGCTGCACCACCGACCCCGTGCGCCGCGACAAGTACCCCGCCGTCACGCACCTCAAGTTCCTCACGCGCGAGAACTCCGAGCAGGTGAGCGCCGCGAGGGGGGGTTTACACATTTTACTTTACATTACATTACTTTACATTACCTTACATTACATTACATTACCTTACATTACATTACATTACATTACTTTACATCACATCACATCACATCACATCCACAATCACACATTACTTTACTTTACATTACATTACATTACATTACATTACTTTACTTTACATTACAGTACATTACATTACTTTACATTACATTACATTACTTTAAATTACATTACATTACATTGTTAGCATTTGGCAGACGCTCTTATCCAGAGCGACGTACGGTTGATTATACTAAGCAGGAGACGATCCTCCCCTGGAGCAATGCAGGATTTAAGGGCTTTGCTCAAGGGCCCAACGGCTGTGCGCATCTTATTGTAGCTACAGCAGGATTAGAACCACCGACCTTGCGGGTCCCAGTCATGTACCTTAACCACTACGCCACAGGCCATTTCTCTGGCCTCTGTGTGTGAGTGCAGTCTGCTGTACGGGGCACCCTTTCCCATCTCTTGAAAATATCAAACGATAATAATGACATTACATTAATGGCATTTGGCAGATGCTCTTATCCAGCGTGACGTATAACAAAGTGCATGCCCATAACCAGGGATAAGTGTGCTGAAAGAGGGAAGTACAATTTCAACTGCTACCTGTACAACAAAGATAAGGACTAGGGCCTATTTGATTGTCCTTTAAAAAAAAATAAAAATAAAATAATAATAATAATAGTAATACCACAACAAAACCATTCTTCCTCCTGATGTCATTGGGTGAATGAAAAGCTCTTATGAAATCATTTGTATGGAAACCTCAATCAATCGGATTCATGGGGCTGGTCATAGAAGAATGGATGCCTGGCATTCAGCAGCTGCTGATCTGTTTTGATTTTGGTTTATTTGTTTTGTGGTTTTGTTCTGTTTTCCGTGGCCTGGAGGGCAGAGGGGGGGATTATTGTATGTCTTCTTTTCTATATGGAAAAGTTTTAATTTTAAATTGAAAATTCAAATTTTAAAATGTTGATTGCAAAAAATATATATAATAATTACAGGTGCACTTGGCCGCCTAGGGGTGCTGCCAAACTGACAAACACTCTCCAGATTATGGATGTGCAGTTGAGCACCACTCACAGGCTGCCCTAACTTGTCAGTTCCTGATATATTTTTTTAACTGGGTGTACACAGGCTAATATGCTCTTCTGTGGAGACGGTGTGCAGTTTGATCCCCTTTGCAAGATCTTGCCCGTTAGTAATGCTTGTGTCATGATTGCGTAACTGATTCTCATTGCTGGTCTCTTACCAGAAACACACGGGAGTTTATTACAGCTGTCTTGGTAAAACTTGTTCTGATCTTTGTACCCTGCTCTTTCTCCAGACTAGTACTTTCATGTCTGGCAAAATCTGTCTGAAAGCAGTGTCCTGCTGCTGCTGTGTTGTCAAGGTTCTATTTTTAACCCTTTGAAGAGTCTTTTTTTATTTTATTTTATTTTTTACGTTTCGTCAAATTCTAAGTCAGTGTTCACTGGAATTTTTTTCAGTCACCACTAATGATTGTTTGTTCTTAAATGAACATCCTAATGCTGACCGAACACTCTAATCACATATTTCTAGTCTTAGAGCTTATGGGCCTAATCTCATTATGACTTCCTGCTTCAATTGAATACACAAGTGTGTATGAATATAACCTCGCCAGTATGACCAGCTTGCACTAGAACTGTGAAATAAAAAGTATTTTTTCTGAGGGCCTGGGATCCCTGGCACGCTCTTATTGTGACACGTCTGTGCCCCGTGTGTGCTTCCAGGTTCTGCTCTGCGCCTCCAGTCAGACGGGCAGTATTGTGGAGTGCTGGTCGTTGCGGAAGGAGGGTCTTCCCGTCAATAACATCTTCCAGCACCGCTCCCCTGTGGGTGAGTCTGAACACTGGGCTTATCTCAGCACCTGTCTTCAGCCATTGGGGCAGCCTGTAGTCTCGTGGCTAAGGTGCTTGACTGGGACCCGGAAGGTTGGTGGTTCAAGCCCCAGTGTAGCCACGATAAGATCTGCACAGCTGCTGGGCCCTTGAGCAAGGCCCTTAACCCTGCATTGCTCCGGGGGGGGGGGGGATTGTCCCTTGCTTAGTCTGATCAACTGTAAGTCACTTTAGCTATCAAAAGTGTCAGCTTAATAACAAATTCTAGTATATCATTATTTTATATTCGGTCAATGAGAAAAGAGGGAACTCGGGGCAGGGTAAGCACCCGTGTTTGGCTGTGGCTCCAGGCCTCACCCCCCTCTCCCTGCCCTCTGCTCGTGCCCTCAGTCGGGGAGAAGCAGCCCATGATCCTGAAGTGGCGGATCCTCTCCGCCACGAACGACCTGGACCGCGTCTCGGCCGTGGCCCTGCCCAAGCTGCCCATCTCCATCTCCAACACCGACCTCAAGGTGGCGTCGGACACCAAGTTCTGCCCGGGCCTCGGTACGGCCTCGCCGATCTTTCACGAAGCTCTCCTTCTGTCCCTTGTCCTGTTCCTCAGCATCCCGTGAAACGTTACATTGTCATACCAATACGCGTCAGTTTCCGTTGTTGTTGTGCCTGCTTGTGTGCTGGTCTTGAGCAGGGCTGCCCAACTTGAGCAGGGCTGGTTTTTACTTTATCATCAACGAAACACACCCAGGAACATCTCCAGGTACAATGTTGGGCTTGAGTGTATATGAAGTATAATTCTTGACAAAATCCACCTTTGAAAAGTAAATCAACTCAAAAACTGTGGCACCAAGGAAAAAGGCCAAGCTACTCCAGCCAGTCCTGGAGGGCCGCAGTGTCTGCTGGTTCTCAGGTTCCTGGCACCTGTGGTTTATTCAAGTCATTGATTGCCTAAAGAATCCACACACCGTGTTCTCAAGGCCTTAATTGACAGCTGATTGAAAGGAAACCAGAAAAACCTGTAGACACTGCGGCCACTTGAGAATTCCCTGGGTGAGAACAAGGCAAAGAGAAACCAAAGCATATTATTGACACTAGATCAGAGTCAGAATGTGGTTACTCTGGTAGTCTCCGGACGGTGATGTGTGTGTTTCTCGGCTTGGGTGGGCCTCGCTCTCCTAGTCTCAGGACGGTGCTGTGTGTGTTTCTCTGGTTTGAGTAGATCTCACTCTGGTAGTCTCAGGACGGTGCTGTGTGTGTTTCTCTGGCTCGAGCAGGCCTGGCGCTGGTAGTCTCAGGACGGTGCTGTTTGAGTAGATCTCACTCTGGTAGTCTCAGGACGGCGCTGTGTGTGTTTCTCTGGCTCGAGCAGGCCTGGCTCTGGTGGTCTCGGGACGGTGCTGTGTGTGTTTCTCTGGCTCGAGCAGGCCTGGCTCTGGTGGTCTCGGGACGGTGCTGTTTGAGTAGATCTCAGGACGGCGCTGTGTGTGTTTCTCTGAGCAGGCCTGGCGCTGGCCTTCCACGACGGCAGCATCCAGATCCTGCACCGGCTGTCGCTCCACACCATCGGCGTGTTCTACGGCTCGGCCTCGTCCGGCCCCTCGCAGCGCGGCGGAGACGACGCCGCCATCAAGCGGCAGCGCACGGGCGGGCCCACGGTGCACTTCAAGGCCCTGCAGTTCTCCTGGACCTCCCTGGCCCTGGTCGGAGTGGACAACCACGGCAAGGTGTGGCCTGAGACGCCGCCGCGTGCTAGTCTGAGCACGGCTGCGTATGTAGGCTGCGCCTCGACTGTCGCCTCGATCAGTCCACTGTCCTTCAAAGGCGTCTGCAGAGGCGCTTAGGCAGCAGGTAATGAGACGCACTTTGAGGGCAGGAAGACGGCACAGAAAAGTAACGCAATTATGTTATTCAGGACGATGCCTGATTACACAAGCGTCACAAGAGATGTGGTAAAGAACTATAACAAGGGCGCTGTGTGTAATACAGCTCGGCTGTGGCGCAGGGATGGAAAGCCTGTTTCCACTTCTGTAAATCGAGTAGTGTTTATTCACGGTTTATCAGATAATGGCCATTTCCTCTGTTCCGCCAAAGCAAATAAAACAGAAAATGAATTCTTCTCGCACACACTTGTCTGTGAAGAGTTAAACACGTTCTCTCTCTCTCTCTCTCTCTCTCTCTCTCTCTCTTCCCCCGGATGTCCTCAGCTGCACATGATCCGGGTGTCTCCGTCCATGGGCCAGATCGTGGACATGAACACGCTGCTGCGCCACCTGCTGTTCCTGCTGGAGTACTGCATGGTGACGGGGTACGACTGGTGGGACGTGCTGCTGCACGTGCAGCCGGGCATGGTGCACAGCCTGGTGGAGAAGCTGCACGAGGAGTACATGAAGCAGGAGGCCGCCCTGCAGCAGGTATGGGCCCGGCGCGGACCCTTCCGGAAAGGGCCTGGGCGCGATGCGCCATTTACATTACATTACATTATATTACATATCCAATGCGACTTGCAGTTGATTAGACGAAGCAGGAGATAATCCTCCCCTGGAGCAAAGCAGGGTTAAGGACCTTGCTCAAAGGCCCAACGGCTGTGCCACTGACCTTGCGGGTTCCAGTCATGCACCTTAACCACTCCGCTACAGGCTGCCCTATGGTATGGTTGAGGAAGATAGCAAACTCTGTGGGGTCATTTTTGACACATCCTAGTTGCTCAGGAGCAGTGGGCAGCCACAGTGCAGTGCCCGGGGACCAACTCCAGTTCTGAGGCCAGTGCCTTGGTCAAGGGCAACGTCAGGAGTGTACTTAACCTGACATGCATGTCTTTGAGTGACGGAGGAAACCGGAGTACCCGGAGTAAACCCACGCAAAAACACGGGGAGAACTACATGCAAGAGAGGATCTGGCCGACTGGGATTCAAACCCTGAACCTTCTTCTTGCGAGACAACAGTGCCACCCATTGTTAAATGTACTGAGCTCCTCGGCCAGTGGAGGATGGGCAACCCTGTAGCTATTTTTCACCACTTTCTGAGGGTCCACACAGCTGTTGGGCCCTTAACCCCACATTACTCCAGGGGGGACTGTCCTCTGCTTAGTCTAATCAGGTGTAAGTCACTTTTCATAAAAGCTAAATCTAAATAACCGAGTATCGTTGTTATCGCTGTTATTGCAGGTGCTGTCCACGCGCATCGTGGCGGTGAAAGCGTCGCTGTGCAAGCTGTCCTCCGCCACCTCGGCCCGGGCCTGCGACTTCCACGCCAAGCTGCTCCTCATCGCCATCAGCTCCACCCTCAAGTCCCTGCTGCGGCCGCACCTCCTCAACACCCCCGACAAGAGCCCCGGGGACCGGCTGGCCGAGATCTGCGCCAAGAACACCGACACGGGTAACCCCCCGCTGCCCCCCCCCCCTCCCAACCTGCCCACAGAGACCGGGCCCACAGAGACCAGGCCCACACAGGCAACCCCCCCCCCCCCCCCCCGCTGCCCCCCCCTCCCAACCTGCCCACAGAGACCGGGCCCACACGGGTAACCCCTCCTCCCACTGCCCCCCTCCACACACACAACCTGTCCACAGAGACCGGGCCCAGGCGAGGGGGAAGGGGGGGGGGGCTGAGCTGACTCATTTCTGACTAATTTCTGACTCATTCCACATTCATTTTTTAAGTGGCAATCTACTATTTTTTTTTTTATGTGAACAAATACCGTATTTTAGATAAATTCCCACTGCTATTTTTCTCTGGCTATGACCGCCGAGACCATTTCCGTTGTTTCATTTAATTTAATTTCTATATTTTCACATTTTAAGTTTCAGGATGGCCCTGTATGGAAATGTGCTCACGGAAACCATGGAAACCTATGGTAGAAATGAGCGTTGTCAGTACGGAGATGACCCGTAATCCTGGCAGTAATGCAGGAGAGTAGAAGGAGGAGTTTGAGGACAGCTGTCTGGCACAGTTGTTTGCAGTAACTTTACAACAATGGATGAAAGCAGAAGTAGTATGGTGGCTGAAAAATAGGAAACCTCCGTGACAATCCGAAGAAGGAACGCATGCGAGAAGGTTGTATGTAGCGGGGAAATATTGGAATTAAAGTGTAGAATAAACCTGTAATGACCGCCAGTCACCATGGGTGGCCGCTAAATCCACCCAAACCATCCATGGAAACCATAGATCGCCACTTTATAGGTACAATAGGTAATTTCGGACTTCTAACGGTCAAGAGAGGAATTGAAGCAACAAACACGCTCAAACCACAACACTGTTTATCCCTCCCCTTCTCTGTGAACGCGCTGACGTTGAAACGCCCTTGGCTGTGGCAATTAGAACCAATTTTCAACCAATGAGCTTGAATTATTGTACAATTATACAATGTTTTGGTACACAGTGCCGGCCCATCAACTGCATATTTTGAAACCTGAATTTAAGGACTATAAACACGGGCATAGGGCGAGGCAACATGTCAGTGAGCCTTTTTCAATGATAGGAAGGGATTTACAATGGTCTTGGAACAATGTTTTAACACAAAACTCTTACCTATCGTACCTTTAAAGGCTTGTTCCGCCGAGCTGTGGAATCCGCTCCCAGTCCAGCGCTCACCTCTGAGTGATGAATCAATGCGCTAATTCCACACGCAGGTGAAGAGCCAGGCTTGCTCTATAGATCGGCCTGGCCCTCACCTGTGACCCGCGCCTGGCTGTTTACACCAGCGGCCCGTCTTTAAGCCCGCCCGCGCCCCTGTGTTCTCCCAGACATCGACAAGGTGATGATCAACCTGAAGACGGAGGAGTTTGTGCTGGACGCCTCCACCCTGCAGTCCCTGCAGCAGCTCATCCAGTGGGTGGGCGACTTTGTGCTCTACCTGCTCGCCAACCTGCCCAACCAGGTGAGTCCCGGCGTGCTGTCCTCCTCCCCGGCGCCGCCTCTTCACTCGTTATGAAGACGAAGTTTCCCTAAACTAATGACGTTGGAACGTGACTGATATTCCCCGAAGCCCAGTTCGGACAAATGATTTGCGATGCAGCAAAACCCGTTTCAGGACGTTGCAGCAGTGTGAACCGCCTGTCCCAGAACATCTGATGCCAGCGTGTACCGTTGCAGGCGATTCAACTAGTCTTAAGAGTTTTATAACGTTGGCCAGTTGCAGCTTGTCGCGTCGTAAATCTTTGGTCTGAACTGGGCTTAATGCACTTGAGTCAGTTTAATGCTTGTGTAATCTTTTTACCGGCGCCTGTTGAAAGGCGGACATTTTGAGACGGTACAGTGAGCGTATGGTTCTGTCCCTTAGGAGGGGTTGCGGGTCGGGGGGGGGGGCAACCTATAGCCTAGTGGTTAAGGTACAGGACCGCGACCTGGAAGGTTGGTGGTTCAAGCCCTAGTGTATCCACAATAAGATCCGCACGGCTGTTGTGCCCCTTGAGCAAGGCCCTCAACCCCACTTTGGATAAAAGTGAGTTAAGCTGCTTGACTGGGACCTGGAGGGTTGGTGGGTCAAGTAGTTCCCAGTGTAGCCACAGTTAGATCTTTGCAGCTGTTGGGCCCTCGAGCATGGCCCTCAACCCCACATTGCTCCAGTTGGGGGGGATTGGCCCCTGCTGAGTCTAATCAACTGTAACTCACTTTGGATAAAAACGTCAGCGGAATAAGTGTACTGAACCGTACGGTACTGTTCTGCCCCCAGGGCTCCATCGTGCGGCCCGGGTTCGGGTTCCTCCGGGACGGGCCCTCCCTGGGCATGCTCCGGGAGATGATGGTGGTGATCCGGATCTGGGGCCTGCTGAAGCCGGGCTGCCTGCCCATCTACACGGCCACCTCGGACAACCAGGATAGCATGTCCCTGCTCTTCCGCCTGCTCACCAAGCTCTGGCTGTGCTGTGAGGAACCCTTCTCATCAGCTCCTGGGGGCTGGGGGGGACGGGAGACAGCGTAACACTGTGGGGTTGTCACCAGAAGGCCACCGTAGAACGGACTGTGCACCGCGCGGATAGGAATCTGATTGAGCGTAAAGTTCCCTTGAGCGGTTGATTGGTAGGATTAACACAACGTGTTTACCGTGCTTTATAAGATGGCCATCTAGTGGCAGCAGGGGTCAGCTCATGGCTCCAGTCCTGGAGGGCCGGTCTTTTTACCAACCAGTTACTAGTTTGAGTTTTCTGACAGCTCTATAAACTATGCAGACCTGATGCTTGATACTCTCCTGTAATTGAAAACAGTCAAATCTTTAGGATACATTTACAGTCACATCAAATGTCAGTTATGGTTGAGTTAATTAAATAATTAAGAGCAGAAGTTGTCACAAAATCCTAAAAGGGATCCGCCCTTAGTGTGCACCACCTAGTGGCTCAAGGCGCTTGTCTGGGACCTGGAGGGGTTGGTGGGTCAAGCAGTTCCCAATGTAGCCGCAGTTAGATCAGCACAGCTGTTGGGCCCTTATCTCCACTTTGCCCCAGGGGGGGGGGATTTGCCCCTGCCTAGTCTAATCAACTGTAATCCACTTTGAATAATCAATAAATAACTGTCATGTAACGTGTCCTCCTCCCGTCTCCAGCGCGTGACGAGGGCCACCCCCAGGACCCGGACGAGCCGCTGATCGATGAGTGCTGCCTGCTGCCCAGCCAGCTGCTGGTGCCCGCCCTGGACTGGCTGCCCATCAGCGACGGGGTCATCTGCAAGCTGCAGAGCAGACACCCGCTGCGGCTGCAGTTCTGCCGGCCCTGCAGCCTGCCCGGCCTCAACGCCGGCGGGCAGGCCGAGGTCTTCTCCAGGTGAGGAGCGCGGAGCCGGGAACCGGGAACCGGGCAGGCCGCAAAAACCCGCTTTCATTTGTGCTGTTTTATGTTATGTTACGCTGTTGTATTTCATGTTCTGTTATGGAGTTATGGTATGCTATGCTATGCAATTTAATGTTATGCTATTTAATGTTCTGTTATACTATGCTATGCTATTTAATGTTATGCTATGCTATGCTATTTAATGTTCTGTTATGGTATGCTATGCTATGCCATTTAATGTTATGCTATGCTATGCTATTTAATGTTCTGTTATGGTATGCTATGCTATGCTATTTAATGTTCTGTTATGCTATGCTATGCTATTTAATGTTCTGTTATGCTATGCTATGCTATGCTATTTTATGTTGGTGACATTGGCTCAGGAGGTAAGAGCGGTTGTCTGGCAATCGGCAGGTTGGATTGAAAAAGATTTGAATGGTGGCCAAAGATTATTGCTTCTGAGGTTAACCTTTTTTAAATGACATTTCACAACCGTGTTCAAATGGTATAGGTCTGTATGAATTATTGAGTGTTTTTTTTTTTTTATGTATGTTGTGCAGACTAAAATAGTTGAATGAGGTGCTTTTTCAACTAATATTGGATCACGTTCTGGTAACTAAATGTCAGTAGAATGATTGGTAATACAAAATGACGTTTTTAGTTTAACCACTTGCAGTTATCATTATTTTAATGTAATAAAAAGAGGCGAAGTAAAGTTTTATGGTCATTCCAGGTTAGTCTGTAGCTTTGTGCAGAAATTTCCCCAAATCTTTGGTAGAATTATTATTTTTTTTTCTATCAATTTTGGGCTGGCCACTAGAAAGTGCAAATTGCAACACAGAGCGTTCATGTTCACGCAGAGCAGCGTTTCAGAGCAGTGGGGTGTTGTGGTTCACCTGAGGGCTCACCTGAGTTTGTCTCCCTGCAGGAGCCCAGGGTCCCAGCGGATGGATAACCTGCGCTGTCTACACATGGGTGTGTGTCCCACGGAGGATAGCAAGGCCTGCACCAGGTGAGGGTTCAGTGTGTCGCTCTCGCTCTCCTTCTCTCTCCCCCTCTCCCTCCCTCTCTCTCTCTCTCTCTCTCTCTCCCTCTCCCTCTGCATTTGGTGAGGGTTCAATAATAGTCTTGTAAATAATAATTTAAAATAATTTGTCACTTTGTCGCTGACACTTTTATCCAAAGTGACTTGCAGTTGATTAGACTAAGCAGGGCACAATCCCCCATGCATCAATGTGGGGCTAAGGGCCTTGCACAAGGGCCCAACAGCTGTGCCGATCTTATCATGGCTACAACCACGAACATCCAACGTTCAGGCTCCCAGTCATGTACCTTAGCCACGAGGCTCCAGGCTGCCCCTGTCTGTCATAAAACGCTCTCCATCCTTCTTGGTCATCTTCCTCTCCTCTCCTCCCTGTGATGTTTCTGCGCTCACAACCTCAGCTCTTCTTCTGTGGTCTACACCGCAGTCTCCCTCTCTCTCCGGAGACCGGGAGTCCAGCCGTGTTAGTTCCAGGCCTGTGTGTCTGTAGCGGTGGCTGGGCCTACACTGCCGTATCGGGAGTGGGCGAGGGTGGATGTAGCTCAAGCTGACCTGTCTGTTAATGTCTGTCTGTTAATGTCTGTCTGTGTTCCCTCCCAGGTGCGGTTGCGTCACCATGCTGCGCTCCCCCAACAAAACCACGGCGGTGAAGCAGTGGGAGCAGCGGTGGATAAAGAACTGCCTGTGCGGAGGCCTGTGGAGGAGGATCCCCACCACCCTGTCCTGAAAACAACGCAAAACAAACACATACAAATACATTTTTTAGCTGCTGTACAGGCCTGTGAGGATCCCTCTGTCAGGCGTTTTCACTTCTCTTTTTTTTTATATAAAAATTGTCATGTGCAAAACCGTTTGTTTCCTAATAAACTCGGACGAGCCCAGACCCTCATCTCTACTCGATAATAATGAATGATTATAATAAGTCCTTGCCTTTATAATAGCGCTTTTCTCATTCCGCCGACTCGCCTCAGCCACCACGCCCACCTGGGCGATGCGACGGCGGCCATTTTGGGGCCGGAAACGCTCAGCGCACCCCAGCCGAGGTGAAGAGGGAGAGTTGGGGGTGCAGCTGGGGGGTTTATGCTCGGAGACGGCGAGGGAAGAGGCGGATCAGGAGCTGCTGGGGAAGGCTCCAGATCTCCAGCGTGAGGCCGTTCCTCGCCGCCCGAGCTCCGAGCCTTTCATCCCGCTCTCTCGCCGACGAGCCGTGAAAGAGGGATTATATAAAGCGGGATCCCGCGTAATTGAATTTCCGACGCCGCCGTTGCTCAAAAAGCCGCGTTTTAACGCGGTCCGTTTGCGTCTCTGCGGTGAAAGATTAGTCTTAAAACCCAGGCGCGTGAGAAGAAGAGTGTGTCCGGCGGGTGGCGCCCTGTCATCGCCCGGTCAACGCAGGCAAGGCAGATCGGCCAATCGCAGCGCGGCGCGTATGTACATATGACATCGCGCCCTGTGAAAGGAGGTGTAGGTACCAGCCCTGCTCTCAGGTTCCTCCTGCGAGCTCAAAATGGCGCTAATTTACATCCCTGTCTCTATAGACAACTTGTGGAAGCCTTTTGTGACTGCAACTGCAATTAATCCAGCCAGGAAGAGAAAAGACCTATGACTGTGCTAGTTAAATTCAAACAGCTATAATTAGAAATGAACACTTGCGGGATTTAATTAATGCCATTCGTGCTTTTCTTGTGCGTTATTTTTAGTGGTTCTGTATCGAGTAGGTTTCACGCCTACGGAATTGCCCTCACATTCACACTGTTATTGCGTTGGACTTGTGTTTTTGACAAAGACTCGTGATAAATTTGGCATTAAAGGTTTCACTGTAGATTTGAGGTCTAAAAGACAAAGGTGCATGTTGCATTTGTTCATGTCCTTTGGGGTTTATCTTCCTCTGGAGAAAGCGGTAATGGTCATGCATGATGTGTAAGTGGTTGCTAACCTGTGCACTAAAGGAATTCCTTGTCACTGTGCCTTCATCTCCCAGCTGGAATTACAATCGTTTTAGCGGTGCAGTTTTCAGACTTTCCCCTCAACAAATTAATTCAGAGTTATGCATAGCAAGGTCATAGAACAAACTACAGAACTGGTAGGATAAGGTACAATGTGCACGAACATAAGTCTCATACACTAGGTAGACAGGCCGAGTCTGCAAGTAATAAGGTCAGGAACTACCTTATTTAGCGGAGTCTTTTTTTCCAAAGCGACTTACTGTTTTTTAGACCAAGCATGGGACAATCCCCCCTGGAGCAATGCAAGGTTAAGGGCCTTGCTCAAGGGCAGCTGTGTGGCTACACTGGGGCTAGAAGCGCCACCTTCCGGCTCCCAGTCATATACTTTAGCCGCTAGGCTACAGGCTGCCCCCAAACAAATTCAGAAGTCCTTGACTAAAGAGCGAAATACAACAGAGGGCTAAAGATAGAGACAGGGGAAAGAGTTTCTCACCTCTTTTAGACATTTTGTCTCTACAGATGGCACGCACCACGCTGGTGTTTGTCTCGGCTGTTCAGGGATTCCCGCACCTTTAGAAATAGACGTCTTCGCACCTCGGCGTGTAAATCTTTGGCGTTTATTTCTCTTGTGACATGCTGAGCACTCCTCCATGGCTGATCTCATTGGTGCACGTCGGATGTCTTTTAACTTGAGTATCCATCGACACGAAGAGCAGGAACCATGGCTTTTTCCAAAGACCAATTCGTTGCTCGTTAATTATCTTGAATAGCCATTTGGCGAGTTTGTCTTTAATTGTCTCTCCTCATCCGAACGATGAAAGTTGAGGAGCTCTCCGTGGCCCCTGGTGCAATCATAACATGAATTGAAGTCGGATTGCAAGACTTTGAGTGCATTATGAAATCAGCCCTATTCAAATCAAACCCCCCACCACCACCAGATCTGAATTTCTTGGATCTCAAAACAATGGGCTCATTCCAATCGCTTATTCTACTTCACTTCTTTGCTTTCCTTGTTCCTGACCTGGAAATCGAGGTTTGCTATCTCTAAGGACATTCCGACCAGTTAAATGTTCCTTCTAGATGTTAAGAACACCCAAATTTTCCTTTCTTATAAGGAAAGACAAGCGCATCCTTTGCGGAGGTATTTTTTCCTAAAGCCTGATGTGTAAATGATCGACCTGTGGGTCCACCTCTCCCCATCTGCCACGTCTGTAACTGACGTGGCTTCCAACTGCCGTTTGAAGGAGCAAGGACATTCAATTTGCATAATTCAAGTTTTCTTGATTTCCCAATCTTTACTTCTTTCTCTTTTATCTCTTCCTTGCCTCTCCTGATGGGGCAAGAAAAGAAAATGGTAAATGGTTGGCATTTATATAGTGCCTTTATCTAAAGCGCTGTACAATTGATGCTTCTCATTCACACATTCATGCACACACCAACAGCGATTGGCTGCCGTGCAAGGTACCAACCAGCTCGTCAGGAGCATTTGGGGATTAGGTGTCTTGCTCAGGGACACTTCGACACACCCAGGGCGGGATTGAACCGGCAACCCTCCCGACTGCCAGACCACTGCGCTTACCGCCTGAGCCAATGTCACCCCTAAGGAAAGGAAAAAGAGGAGAAAATAAGGCATTGGTATGAGCCCAATATTTCTGACTCTGAGCAATTTAGAAAAGGCGACTGCATTTACTTCAAACCAAACTCAAAACCCTTCTGAACCAGTCCCTACTTACCTATTGCCTATTACAATAATGCAGCATTAAATTATTACAACAGCTCATTCACATATTCCTCCAGCCATTAAATTGTCTCAGGCCAGGAGACCTTTGAAGGGCGCTTAGTGACCTTGTTCTGCAGCCATGCGTGAATAAGTGCCCACGCCGCAAGCCGGAGAAGCCGCACACAGCCAACAATCATCTTGACACAAAGGTCCCAGAGTAATTCGCAAACCGTGATGGGGATGAGGTCGGGAAATCACCGGTGGACTCCGGACCGAAGCAATGGCTCTAAAAAGACTTAATGTGATATTGTTTTTTAACACAGAGCTGAAGAAAAATATTTCAAGAGGGAAATGGAGGCCTTCCACATTATGTAGCTATGCAATATAACTGAAATGAGGAACTCGTAATATAAAGAAATTACATGTCCCACCTCCCTAGTATAAGCAGTCGTGTATATCGAAATGTCAGTCCTCCGAGTGAACAACATCTTTACGTTATTGGGGATTGCGTACCGATCTGGGTTAGTGAAGGAAGAGGCGGTGCCACAGTTCTATGGTGCCTGACGCCTTTATGCAGTGTCTGGGACCACAGCGCATATCACAGGGGAAAGAATGACCTGTATAACCCCCAGCACTTCAATAACTCTTCCAGAGTTATAATGCAGTACTAGGTATTATCTGAAGACCTACCATACAGTGTTGTTTTAAAGACAATTGGAAAATGAATGCAACATAATTGCTTAATGCAAAATTGGAAAACAATGGTTACTATGAAAATTTAAGAGACAGCCCAGGGCCATCAATAAAGTACACAACATAATAATATATACTAATTTCTGAAATAATGATTAAAATAGTGACTAATGATATATGTAATTAAATAGTCAGGCCTCCCCATATCATATGCAGTCTTAACACGTATATCGCAATATAAATAAATATTGTGTAAATAACATTCTGAAATCGTTGTGGATTGTGTAGAGATCCCGGTTAACAGAAGAGATGAGGCACAGCAGTGTGTGTGTGTGTGTGTGTGTGTGTGTGTGTGTATGTGTGTGTGATAGTGTCTGCCAGGACGATGATGCCAGCAGTATGAATCACAGGATGCAGACGGCATCTCGTCACCCCCGGTCCAGAACTGTGCCACCGTCACCTCGCTGCTACAGCCAGAAAATTCCTCCCACGGATCCGCATTCCGCAAAATCCCATCACCGTAAAGCGCGGCGTTTCTCCTTACGGACTCTCTCCGGCCGCGGTTACGGAAGACGGCAGGATGAGGACGGCGAGCGAATCGGAATGCGTTCGAGCGCGTGGCGGCTGATCCACAGGTAGGCGTGGCTTGCGGGCTTTGAGCGACGGCCGATGCAATGCAGCGTTTCTTTCCTCCGTCCTGTTCTAGAAGACGCGCGCGCTCGTACCTCTGCTCTCCCGCAGCCGGCCGGCCAGGGAGAGCGCGCGAGTGCAGGAAAAATCAATCGCGACTCAATCAGTCAATGTAAGAGCATAAAACGGAGAGAGAGGAGAGAGTGATGGAGTGCGTTTGGACTGTGTAATTGGGCCGGCCGGGTGAGACCCCCGGTGTCAGGAATCACTTTGAGCAGCTGGAGACACAAAATGGATCCCCAGAGATTTACATTACAACTCATCTGGGGGGGGGGGGGCGAGTGTACAGTTTGTTTCAGCAAGATTCAAATATTACAGCGATGAATCAGCTGGCACCCCCAAAGACCGGATGGCCATCTGTTCTCTTTGGGTCAATGGAGAATTAGTATAGCTCCTCTTAGCATGACTCTGCACAAAACTCAGGTACACTCGTACATGTGACCCCCCTATATAAAGTTACCCCGCACAGTCTATTCATATCCGTGCAAAGGATGGCACACGATGCAGAGAATGCTGACATCACATCATGTAGAGTGTTATCCCAGGCGACTGTAGGGAAGCAATAAAATCTTCACCACCTGTACTGTATTTCTTGGATTGTGAATGTGGGAAGAGAGAGAGAGAGAAAAAAAAAAACTTACAAATTAATTCTGTCATCTGGTATTTTCCACTGAGAGTTTTACTCTGTCAGAATATCCCCGGAGCCAGTGTTGGCTGTGCTCTCAGCTATTAATGACACCAGTTAGGCTGTAGTTAGGCAGCCCAGTAGAAGGCTGCTGGGTGTTTATTAGATTTTTTTTCCACTGCTGTGCCCCTCTCTTGGGGACTGGGGGATTTCCTGGGGGAGGGGGTGGGGGTTGCCGCTCCAAGCCTGCAGCTTGGTCCCTATTCATCTACCTCCTCAATTCTTCTCTGGCACACAGGGAAAATATATATTGCCATATATTTCATATTGATGAAGGTCTGTGGCCAATTGTGATTGTTTTGAAAATCTGCAATTTTTGCTCAAGTTTTCTTTCAGATTTTCTCCTCTTTTTTTTTTGACAGTGTGTGGGTCTTTCATATCTCTCTGGTTTCCCCATACGTTTCATATCGTCATATATTTAAAATATATATCCATATGAAATATGGTAATATATTTGATATATGTTGATCCGTCCTCAAATATCTACCTTATATTTTAAAAAATATATGAAATGTGCCATTTTTTTTATATTTTAGTTCCATATTTTGCATATATTGCAAAATACATTTCACATGTGTGAAGCCCAGACTGCAGACTGGATGTCTCCACGGCTTGTACAGAGAGCAGAGCCTGACATAAGGCAGCAGCCAAGGTGCTCTCCAGGTGCGTCTGTTCCAGTGACAGAGATGCACGGGTGTAATGACGAGCCCTGGCTTCATTCAGTGTGTCAGGGCTCCGCGTGGAAACAAAGGCATGTGTAAATTTACTTATTGTGCGGGTGGGCAAGCGATGCAGTCTACTACAGGTCAATTAACAATTTATAACCGTGAGAGTCTTCTCGTATACGGTGAAGTTAAGTCCCGTTATGAACCAGTGATGTTTCCATATATTTAAAACGATAATGTATATGAAGCATAGGCTATATGAGTATGGATTTATGAACAGGTATGCGTAGGGACTGAGATGTTGAAATTATGTTAATGACTGCTCGGTAGTTGATATTTTCATGTGGGGAAACGAAAACCGATGTAAGTGTCGCTGCTATCGAGGCAGTTTGACGGACGTGGGCAGAGTGGAGTCCGCGTGGCCACGCTGCCCACGGAGCCGCGACACAAAGAGGCACATGGTCAGATCGACGATAAACACCCCATCTGTCCACACAAAGAAAAGTGGACGTGCGTGAAAGCAGGAAGACCAGGCAGAGGGTACCCAACTGGATATGACACCACTAACCAAACCCTTTTCTCCTCCGATGTAACACAAATATTAGAAAAGACTGATATAACGCAGGTGAATTACTCAATTATCTAGTGTGTGCAGTCCATCTGTAGCCACAGAGCGGTCTGTTGGCTTTATGTGAGGTTTAGCCACAGCGATTTTGACTAGGCTACTGGCTAATACAAATGTGCGGAAAATACCCCAATTAACTTCGCTGGGTCTATTGTGCACAGCTTGCCGTTAGTGGTCACGGGCGGAGACCCCCCCTTAATCTTTCCGCGTCTTTTGTCCCTTTTCTTCCTGCTGTGCAGCGTTTGGAATTCTCTATGGAAACCGCAAGCCGAAATATGAGAGAGAGAGAGAGAGAGAGAGAGAGAGAGAGAGAGAGAGAGAGAGAGAGAGAGAGAGAGAGAGAAGCGGAGGAAGAGTGACTCCGAATGGGGATGAAGGGAGAATCCGCCTATTGCTCACTCCCCCTCGCGCACACCCCTCCTTCCGCTACCGTTTTCCTCACACCGTCTTTGTGTTCACGCTGCCTCCGTGTTAAGCGTTATCGTTTATAACCGCTTGTCTTGAAAGAAACTAAACACAGTTGAAACAGTACGGAGGGTTGCAACAAAATTTATTCAACCCGACACTAGGCGCCGGACCTGGCGTTGCGTTTGAACCGCTTGAACCCTTGGGCACCAACACTACCCTTCATCTGAATGAACAATTGCCAGAGAAGCGGCTTTCGGAAATCGTGCTTTTAGAGCATTGGCTACACTACTGCAACGGGCAGTAATAGAGCGCAGCCTCGTGTGCGAGGTTGAGTGAAATGGATTGAGTAGCACAGAGAGAAATTGGAAAATTATTCCCAATCGCAATACGTTTCGCTGTAACGGTTACGGGAGAAAAACGAACGGAGTCCTGCTCATTTGTACAAATCCGTACTGTTAACAGGAGAAAGGTGAGGTCCTAATTTTCTACCTGCATTTACTATCCTGCAACCTCATGCAGGTGCATATGTGCTGTCAAAATGGTGTTGCTCATTATTGTTATTAACAAATAGCATACGAAGGAGAGCGTGAATAGTTGTTATGGATCAAGGCGATCTGTTTATGGCTTTTGTTCTTAAATTATGATTAATACATTCTTACATGGAGAAATGTTCTCAGAAACTAAAAGTTAATGACAGAATTATTATTATTGTAGCTACCGGTTTCATTTAAATAATAACAAAGAGGCCATTTATTTATTTACTGGTGTATTGATTATGGAATTGATTTATTTGGTGTTATGTAAGAGACATTGACATTATGAAGCGGCCCGCAAAAATGCGTTTTTGACTGTCTGTGCAGAAATGCAGAGAGCTGTCTTATCCGCGGAGGCGTTTAATAGGCTATGTATGCGGTTTATTGTAGCCTATTCTGCGGTGGCTGGCTGCAGCACATTATTATGGACAAGATACAGTAGTAAACCGCTATCGTTTTTCGGGGACGGCAGCGAAATGGGACAATAACATTCACTTGGCAATCGGCACACGTACCAAAACATCTACCTGCCTTGTTGCTTGGATAGCCTACTCCTGCCCAGTAGCTTGGCTGTTGCACAAATAGGCTGTTTGGACGGTGTTTGCCTCTATATTGCCTGCTACAGTTCGTTCCAAAATGCCAAGAATTCCGTTTGCTAGGAAATCTGAAAGGAATTGTAGGTGCGTGGATGCATAGCAAGTCAGGGTATTTTTTTCCCCACCAGAAAGTAATTCAATTGGAGGTCAGTGTGGTTATAGACGGTAGGGCCTTATGGTTGGCATTGAAAGGGAAGAGTGACAGGGTTTGTAAACATGTAAAGAAAGGTCTGTGCTAATTTGCGGATGAAAATTCACTTGGGGTGCGAATTATAATGGAATGCGTGAATGTAAATCCAGTTGTATTGTATGGGTCGTTGCCTAAGTGTAAGTGCAGTCTAAAATCCTGTCTTTCATCTGGTGTGTCTGCAATTTTTTAAGTTGCAGCTGTTACATCTGGGGGAAAATGGTAAAAAAAAATTAAAAAAGAAAAGAAAAAAAGAAATACTTGGCAGGCAGGAAGTCCTAAATGCCCAATTGTTTTAGTCTAACTTCCTATATAACTTTTTTTAAAGTGCTTCTGCAGATACCCCACTGTTGAAACAAAGCACGTTTAGATCCGTAATCAGCTGGACTGGGCCTGTTGTGAAAAAAAAGTGCAACTCAGCATGCTTCAGCTAAGGACATAATTATGAATAAATACCAGCCAATTTAAACCCACTTTTCTATTATCTGTAGTTCCTCTAATTTGCCAACCGATACATCGTCTTTATTTTCAAGCGAAGGCGGCGCGAGGATGTGACACACAGCCCCTTTTAAAAGAGCACTCAGCCCAACCATATGTCTGCAGGAGTTCAGTAACTTTCTGAAAAAGCGCAGATGAAAGATGCGAAAACTCGGGGAGAACGAGGCTTGGGGCTGGCGTGTTATCGAGCGACTTCTGCGACATCTCGCCGAGCTGCGTTCTCTGAGGACCGCTGAGTTTTACAGCCCTGTTCGTCGAGCTGTGCTCCTGAAAGACGTGTTGGAAATGAGAAGCAGTCTTGCGTGTGTCAGGTAACACATGCTGTTTGACAAATGCCAGTAATTATATGGCAGATGTGATGCATTTTAAAAGTATAAGTGCATTCTGTTTGTCTTACACAGCCACTGACATCTTCTTTTGGGTGCAATGGGAGTGAGTGGGATGGGGAACTGGTCTTCCATGGTTGTTTATGTTTGCAGTAGGGCAATGGCTTTGTTTTGAGGTTCCCTGTTCAGGATGGAGGGAATGTGTGAATATAACCCTGTAGAACAATAATGGTCTTCTTTACTGCAAGGGCCATTTGATTCCCACTTTATTCAATAGAGGCACCAAACAAGAGGGCTGGATCTGCCATTTTCTTGTCCATCTTTTAAACTTAATTGCTCTTTTTTCAGCCAGATCCAGTTGGCAAGCTGGCTCCTTCTGGCCACACAGACCTGTGTCTGTTTTACCCAAGATGTTTAACACACTGACACACACAGACACACAGACACACACAGCTCCCCTCTCGTCTGTCGCAAGATGAATGGGGCTGTGTAAGATCAGTGGCACATTCTCAGGGAAAGAAAAGTCTTCTTGTGTTGTACCTTCGCTCAGTTGGGCTCTGAGCTCTTGTGTCTGCTGGACAAGTGTTCTCTGTGCTCCAAGACTGCCGCTTCAATCACCCATTTTCCTTTTGTCAACAAGCTTAGGACTCACAATGGGCAAGCCGGACTGGGTACCATTTCCCTGCCACTGGAAAGGCTGTTGCTATGTGAGAGCCTATTAGAAGTAGTCTGTTCGGGGATGAGTGTTCAGAGTCTATCATTTAAAGTGTCCTTTTTTTCTACTTCTGTGGAAAAGGCTCCATGGTTCACTGTTTTCACAGTTCCATATCTTTGTGATGCATTGTGGGAATCCCTCCCTTGACCAGTTTTCTTTCCCAGCTGATCGCCAGCGTCTTTCCGAATCCATCGCTGTTTTGCAAATGAAGCCTTCCACAATTTGCTCTACATATGTCAGTCCTGGTTTCACGAATGGCTGGAAGGGACTTTTGACCGATATCTAACTTTCTTTAACATGGAAATGAAATGATTAAAGTTTTCACCATGGTTTATGTTAAAATAATTATAGCATAACGTAATGGCAAGAACAGACCATTCAGCCCAGCAATGCTCACCTTTTCCTACTACTGAAGTGTACCTACTGCTTAGTTTGCCTAAAAGCTAAATAGTATCTAGGCAAACTAATCATTAAGCACTTTAGTGGTGGGAGAAGGCAAGCATTACCTTACACATTTGATTCTAACGCAGCTCTGTATGTCGTGGAAGTACAAGGTTTGTATATAATTATCTTAAGAATAGAGTTTTAATGCCACCCTTCAGAGAACAGGAATCTTCCGAATGAAAATTGTTGTGTGCTTTTGATTGCTTTGAAGTGCCTGGTTGCTCTCCCACCTTCCTGAAGAGTAATTAGCCCAGGGATGCCAGCAGTGGAGGTTAATAGCGTGGGTTAGATCGCGCAGTGGGAGAGTCTGTTTCATTAGTGGCTGCCAAGAGATAAGGTCCTGAGTGTCACGGGAGGCTCTGTTTTGGGGCAGGGTCAAATGTGCGATTGTGATAAAATGGCCGTCATTACAGACCGGGAGTCGGAGATGTCAGTCAAGGCTTACCCGGGCTGAAGCAGACTTAATTGCGCGCCAAGCAATTCACGGGAGCTTTAATAATCTCTAAACAATCTAGAAAATTGATTAAAAGGATTAGGTACACTTGTAAATATGTTTGATGTTTAAGAGCGCTACTACCATCCTGTAGATTTTTTCCTTTCAACAACACCCGACTCTACTGATTTGAAGCTCAACAAGATCTCTAGCTGTTTAATGAGGTGTGTTTTGTCATGGTAGGAGTGAAAACTAACAGGATGGTAGATCTCCAGGAACAGGGTTGGTTACCTCTGGTTTTAGATGTGTGTAATAATAGGCCCATCGCTGTAATTCTGCTCAATTGCACCATACCGTAAGTGTACAGCATTGTCCACCGTGTTGTAAACCGCTTTTCAGTGTTAATCGTTTGTTTGTCTTAAGGTTGGCCCTTGTCTGACGTCGCCATGATCTCCTCTAAAGACAAGCCCAAGAAGAAACCGCCCAAAGACAGCATGACGCTGCTCCCCTGCTTCTACTTTGTCGAGGTGGGCACCGAAGTCGTCCCGGTGTCGTGCGATCTTGCAGCGAAACCTTCAAGCGCCCATGGCCCACGCATGCCGTTTTCTATGACCTCCTCCTGTCTTAGCCTCCAGCTTCCTCCAGGGCCTGAGTTGGCAATATTGGATGAATGCCGTACCGGAGTGCAGACTGAATAAGCAAGTTGGGCTGTAGCCGGGCTAAATATTTATAGCCGCTCGGTTTTCCTACGTCTTCTTGCCCTCCCCACTCGCTGCAAGGACAGATAGGGAGCGACAGCACAGTCAGCACAACACCGGATTTCCCCAAATATTATTCATGCGCTCTCAGAAATAAAGGTTCAGAAAGTGCCTAAAAAGGTACAAATGCTTGTTGCCGAGGTTGTACCCTGTATGTACATAAAATGGCATACTGAGCCAGCAATGTATTCATTACTCTGTACCTTATTCGCTTGGGAAATGTACTAATTTGTACCCAAAGAGAACATTAACGTATTTTTCGGGGGAACATTTGGGAAATTGTGCCTCCACTGTCACTTCTGAGAGTGCAGCCATCCTTATGGCCTTGTGTGGGCAGCCTGTAGACTTGCTGGGAACCCGGAAGGGTCGGTGGTTGAAGCCACATTAATCTGCACAGCTTTTGGGTTCTTGAGTAAGGCCCTTAACCCCACGTTGCTCCGGGGGGGGGGGGGGGGGGAGGATTGTCCCCTGCTTCGTCTAATCAACTGTCAGTCTCTAAATAACACGCGATATTCGTATCGTAACATCTCCTCTACCTTTGCCTCCTTGCGGATGCGGTAGCTGCCCATCGTGGCCTCCTCCATGGTGTCCCTGTACTTCCTGGAGCTGACGGACCTCCTGCAGCCGGCCCAGGTGGGCTTCCGCTGCCACGACCGGTCGCTCAGCATGCCGTACGTGGACGGCGGGGACGAGCTCATCCCGCTCCTCATGCTCCTCAGCCTGGCCTTCGCCGGCCCGGCTGCCTCGGTAAGCTCCTTAACGTCCAATTTACGCTTGTTAATTTTTAATTCGATTCAATTTAATCGTTTATTTGACAAGGTCAGTGCGCTAAGGATTAGCCGGGGAGGCTAATTTCCACCTGCACACCTGCGGGGGCTACGTGCCTTTATTGATCAGGGCCGGTTCTAAACTACTTGAAGCCCTGGGACAAATTTTCCTTGGAGGCCCCTTTTTGAGTTATGTCGTACACAGACACAGGGGGGCTTACAATTTGCAGACCCAGGGGCCCCGCCAGAGGCCCTAGTCAATCGCGTTTGTCGCCCATGCCTAGAACCTACTCTGTTTATGTTTGTCGGAGGAAAGGGGAGTACCCCATACGAAAACACGAGGAAACCAGAGAGGATCCTGGCTGGCCAGGACTCGAACCTGGAACCTCCATCTTAGCCACTAGGCATCTGGCATCATTCCTAACTGCTGTGCCACCACGCCACCCAAGAGTGACCCTGTAACGGTGTTAGATTGTACTGTTAGATTGTACTAAGTTGTGTCTTCCTGCTAGAGTCAAGTATAGACTTGGCCTATGAGTCTGTGGGGCCTTAGGCGAGATCTTGAAAATGGGTCCCAAAATCATAAATAATTTAAAACGAATGATAGAAAACACCAGATGGGTGCCCCTTAACTGTGCCAGAGGGTGTAGGCAATCTCCTATATGGCCTAACGGACAAGTATATTGGTGTAATCCAGGTCTTGCCGATGTTGCTAACTTGCTTCATGTCACAAATGTCCACACTTACTGTTTGGTAATTGAGTCCACACCTTTCAGGAAAAAGTGAATTGATGCTGATTTGCAATGCAAACTGACAGAAATTTTCTCTGTTCATTACCACAATGAAGGCCATATTTTTACCTTCATGGCACCCCACGTGGTATAGTTCTGGGAACATCACGGTCCTCGAGGTACGAGAACTGCTGGTTTTCCACTCTCCCTTTACCGGGGGAGTCAGGTGTTAAGACAAGTCTTTCCTATTAGTAGCACTAATTGTTCAGCTAATTACCTGGGAGAAAAGAAAACCAGGACCGGGAATTTGGATTGGAGATCCAATCCATGAATTGCCGGTACAGTTTACAGTTCGTACAGGAAATGATTTGTTCCTTAATAAAAAAACATTAATTTACACCATTAAACCGTAGATTAATTTTCATCACGAGCGCTCGGTAATCGACTAACCGCCGCCCCCCCCCCCGGTTTAACGAGTCGTGTCGTTGTCGCACCTGTCCGTCAGATCATGATGGGGGAGGGGCTGGTCTACTGCCTGCAGTCGCGGCTGAAGATCCGGCCGGGGGCCGAGGGCAGCATCAACGCCGGCGGCTGCAACTTCAACTCCTTCCTGCGCCGAACCGTGCGCTTCGTGGGTACGTCGTTTGTTTACCCTCCTCGCGCTCCTGTTGGGGAGGATTTGTGTAATTGCCCACGCCGCGCTGCCAATGCAAACAGATAACGGCGAGAGGAGTAGGCGCGGGACGTATTCCCGCGCCGGGGCGTCAGGAGGGCCCCGGTGCAGATGTTCGGCAACGAGAAGTGCCAATAAAAGCTAATGGTGAGCGGCACAAGTGAAGGGCTCTGATTGGAGTGTTCTGTACGGAGGGCCTCGCGCGGAGGCCTGTGATTATGCCACTTCGCTCGCTCGCTTTCCCTCTGTCGTCTGCAGCTGTGTGGACTCGTACGGGTCCCTGCGGCGCGGTGAACGTGTTCCTCTCGTCGTCTCTCGCTCTAGGCGTCCATGTTTTCGGGCTCTGCGCGACCGCCCTGGTGACCGACGTGATCCAGCTGGCGACGGGGTACCACACGCCGTTCTTCCTGACCGTCTGCAAGCCCAACTACACGCTCCCCGGGGTCTCCTGTGACAAAAACCCCTACATCACCCGCGATATCTGCTCAGGCCAGGACCAGCACGCCATCCTCTCCGCCAGGTAACTTTCTTTTTTTTTTTTTTTTTCCCCAATAACCGATTAAGAGGACATAGCAAGATAGCAGATTTGTTTAACAAAGTGCATTTATTAGTGCTGTTATAGTACTGGCTCAGAACACTGTAAACTGACATAACAAGTGTTTTAGTTTTATAATGAGACTTAAAAAAAAAGAAAATCTTAGAAAGTTTTCAGTGACTGTTTTCTGTGAAATCTTCTTACCCCATTGGCAAATCTTGAAGTGAGTAAAACTATCTCAGCTAATTGCCAAAAGTGTATGCTTATATATTTTAGCAAAACAGTAGAAGAAATAAGATTTAAAGTCTAAACATAAGTTGTTGAGGCTGACTTATTGATTGGTTTTTGCAGTGTGCGGTTAGATTACATTTACACACTGTAGTCACTGTAGTGAATAAAACGATTCACAGTCTTCGATATAAAAAAAAACTTTGAAAAGTGCATTTCCTGAACTAAATAACAGATGTTTTTCGTCTCACCGCTGACTCTTCTCTTCTCTTTCGCGACAGGAAAACCTTTCCTTCCCAGCATGCAACCCTTTCCGCCTTCGCTGCCGTTTATATATCCGTAAGTGTCTCGGTTCCGCGTCTGCGTGTTTACCGTGTGGCAGGAGAGCGAACGAAGTGAGCCCCGCTGCGCGCGAAATCATGCGCCCGTCACGGGCGCTCACGCGACTGCGGCGGGGGGGAATAGCAGATGGATATATTTAAACTGCACAAACGACGCTAATTATCTTCGTGTCGCAGTATGAAAGCTAATTGTTTTAGCGATGGGTAGAAATGTACGACGGCAAACAGCACCGGCGAGGGGCCCGAGGAGCTCGGGAGTTAGACGAGGAAGTGGTGGAGAATCCTCTCTGTTATCATGCCCTGTAATCGCAGAATTGGCGACGTCGGCACTGTGTAACGCTGTCATTTGAAACCCGTGTCCTTGGTTAGGTTTTCGGAGACATTTTAGTTAGGGTGGCTCAATATATCAAATCACATTTTTTCAGAACTGCCGCCATGAGGCATATAGGCGATCTTTCATCTTTTCTTTTTTACTTTAGTCATACCTGATGCAGAAGGAACCGCGCCACTGATTTATTTTGGGTGTAGATAATCGGCAGCAAGGTCAGCTTCTGTGTGATCATGCCATTGGTTTTTTTCAATCACATGAAAGCTGCAGGACCTTGCTGCTGGTTGCCTGCCCTCTCCCTATGGCGACAGTTATTCTTATTATGCTTTAAATGGTACAATAGGTAATATTTTTGCATTAAAACATTGTTAGAAGACCATTGTAAATCCCTTCCTATCATTAAAAAAGACTCACTGACATGTTGACTCACCCTCTGCCTGTGTTTATAGTCCTTAAATTCGGGTTTCAAAAGATTCAGTTGACGGGCCGGCACTCGGTACCAAAACATTGTATAGCTGTACAGTAATTCAAGCTCATCGGTTTGAAAATTGGTTCTAATTGCCACAGCCAATGGGGTTTCAACGCCAGCGCGTTCACAGAGAAGGGGGAGGGGGATAAACAGTGTTGTGGTTTGAGCGTGTTTGTTGCTGCAATCCCTCTCTTGACCATTAGAGGTCCGAAATTACGTATTGTACCTTGAAAAAAAACGACAATTGACTATATCACACAGCCCTAATTTTAATCCGTTTTCTTATACCGTTTCCTTCCCGGCTTCCAGATGTACTTCAACTCCACCATCTCGGACAGCACCAAGCTCCTGAAGCCGGTCCTGGTGTTTGCGTTCGCCATCGCGGCGGCGCTGACCGGCCTGACCCAGATCACGCAGTACCGCAGCCACCCCATCGACGTCTACGTCGGGTTCCTCATCGGCGCCGGCATCGCCGCCTACCTGGTGACTACGGAAAACTCATTCATTCATTCATTCATTATCCTAACCCGCCTATCCTGAACAGGGTCGCAGGGGGGCTGGAGCCTATCCCAGCATACATTGGGGCGAAAGGCAGGAATACACCCTGGACAGTTCGCCAGTCCATCGCAGGGCACACACCATTCACTCACACACTCATACCTATGGGCAATTTAGACTCTCCAATTTAGACTCTCTCAGCCTAACATGCATGTCTTTGGACTGTGGGAGGAAACCGGAGTACCCGGAGGAAACCCACGTGAGCACGGGGAGAACATGCAAACTCCACACAGAGACAGGGATTCGAACCCAGGACCTCCTTGCTGTGAGGCGGCAGTGCTACCCACTGCACCATCCATGCCGCCCACTGCGGAAAACTCCCGCCCTGCAATTCTAAGATGGTTTAGGCAGTGTTTAAAGCTGGGCGGGTGGGGTGGGGGTTGTTCCATAAAGCAGGATCACTGCTCTTGCTGGATACCAGCGCTCAGTAAAACCTGGAACAGCTCTTTGCCCTACCTGGTGACTACGGACAATTCATGCCCTGCTACAGTCACTCCCCGGCTGTGATTCTCAGATGGTTTAACCCTTGTGTCTCCAGGGTCAAACATCACCCACCGCTATGTTTAACAGCAGAGAAAAGCCCCTCAATTATATTTCTTTCAACTTGAAATTTGATGACAAAGTTTGTGATGAGTGACAGGTTGTTTCTTCATGCAAAATAGACTTGGGGTTTAAAGTTAAATTAAGCTGCTTTATTTTTGGGGTTTAGTGAAGGCGGGCCGTTTTTGACCCTTAGGACAAGAGGACTATATAGACTGTTCAGACTACACAAGGGTGAAACTGTGTTTTCAACTCTTCTAGCTGATCTGTGTCTGGTCGAAGCTGGATTACTGAGTTAGCTGGATAACGGCGCTCAGTAAAACCCGGAACAGCTCTTTTTACTTCAGTCCATGCTCCAGATTTGGGAGGGTTCCAGGCTGAACCCAGTGCTGTTATCCAGCAAACTCAGTGATCCTGCTTTATGGCACAGGACCTCAAGGTCTCAGGGAGGACAAAGCTGGTAGAGTAAGCTAGTGGTAGAGTAAGCTGACTATATAGACTGGTCGGCTGGGGAACAGCTGGTTGCCCAGTTAAAAGTGTCAAAAACACTGCTTGACCACCTTAGTCCAGCTTTAGTCCAGCTGGGATTCTAAACTGTTGTGTTTTTGACTCTTCTCAATGGTCATAGCTGGTCTGTGTCTGCTCAAAAGTGCCCTCAGGCACGATAAAGCTGGTCAAAGCTGGTTAAGGTAGAGTAAGCTAGTGGTCAGGCTGGTGGACAAGCTGACTACACAGGCCGATAAGCTGGTGAACCGAGTGCTGATCGATTAAGATCCAGGTTTTAAAACGAGAAAAACTAGTCACCTCATCTCACATTCCGAGCTCCATTTTGTCCTTCCCCAGTTGGGAAGTTCGTGTCTCGTTCTCCGACACACTGCCTGTCTGAAAGTGTTTGCTCTGGTAGTCTTATGTGTGTCTATGCTAGTCTTTCTCACACCCCCACCCTCCTTTTCACTACAATGGGAGGACTCTCACTTCTCTACAGTCCCCGGGGATGAGCGTAAACCACGGTGATACATCTCTCCCTCCCTCTCTCCCTCTCCCTCTCCATTGTAGGGACACAATATCAGATTCTCCAAGTGCGCTGGTATTCAATCTTTCTTTTAAAATGCCTTTGCCTTTTTCCCCGCTTTATTTCGCCCTCTTATCTTTTCCTCTCTCTCCGTCTCCCTTATCGTCCTTATCAGCTAAAGACCCAGAGGCGGAACAGAATCAACCTTTCATTTTAAGCTGATTTATTCGAGTACACAAAATGGAGGGGAAAGAACTCCACATATGTGGATTGATAACACACAAAATATTGGTCACGTTATAACACTGCTTACGGCTGAGATGATTTACTGAAATTAATAAATGAATAAATTAAAATTGTAGGGATTTAGACACCATGGCGACTATTCCGTCACAAATATTTTCATGCATATTGGACTAAATCTGCAGCTAATTTTACTATTGGCTCTTTAACAAGGGATTTATAACAAAACAGCTCTGGTCTTATCACAATGAACACAGCTGATCCCAATAAGCTAACCAATGTCTGTGTATGCAAATGACATTAGAGAAACTCTGAATGGTGACAATGGTGAGTAAAGTAAAGTCATGGGAGCTCTGCACTGACATAGTCCTGATGCTAGCCACTGACGACTTGGATTCACCAGTTCTGTGACCATTAGATTGGATATATAGTAGAAAATTAGGTCACGCTTTAGGTCCGTGAACTGGCATGAACTAATGTCGATGTTAACTAATGTTAATGTATGTGTACATCACTAATTCATGTTAACACAACTACATCACTTATTGCCGATTCATATTGAAATGACAAAGTCAGGTTGGTGAATGCATTTGTGAATGGTTAACTGATTATGAATTCATTCATATCTACAATGATCAATGTGATCAATGAACTGTTCTTTGATTGCATAACACTACTGAAATGGTTGGCATTTATATAGCGCCTTTATCCAAAGCGCTGTACAACTGATGCTTCTTATTCACCCATTCATATACACACACACACACACACACACACACACACACCAACAGCGATTGGCTACCATGCCATGCAAGGCACGAACCAGCTCATCAGGAGCCCGTCAGGAGCATTTCAGGGGTTAGGTGTCTTGCTCAGGGACACTTTGACACAGCCCGGGCGGGGGATCGAACTGGCAACCCTCCAACTGCCAGACAACCGCTCTTAACACCTGAGCCAATGTCGCCCCACTTTGGGTCGGATACAGCCTCACGTAGAGCCATGGAGTTGTTAAGGGATGACGCTGTAAGTCCCGTTAATGAAATGCATTTTGGTCACTGCTGCAACTTCCCGCTCTGAGCTTTCAGTGTATTGCTAAGCAACAGTATCCGTGTTTCTGTGTAATGATTCAGTTTAATTCATGCGGAGAAAAAGGTTAGTTTCTTATTGGATCCTATCTAAATGGTTGGCATTTATATAGCGCCTTCCCAAGCGCTGTACAATTGATGCTTCTCATTCACCCATTCATGCACACACTCGCACACCAACGGCGATTGGCTGCCATGCAAGGCGCCGACCAGCTCGTCAGGAGCATTTGGGGGTTAGGTGTCTTGCTCAGGGACACTTTGACACAGCCTGGGTGAGGGATCAAACCGGCAAACCCTCCGACTGTCAGATGATTGCTCTTACTGCCTGAGCCATGTCGCCCCCACATCTCTAAGAGCACTCATTTCACTGCAACAAGAAAATAAGTGTTTTATTATAGTCTTATATTCAACTTTTTAGCCAAATAAGACAAAAATATTGCCAATTAGGTAAGACTATTTGACACTGGGGTAAGAAAGTTTCACTTGTTGAGAAAGCAGTAACTAAAAACAAGAGCTTAATTCTTATTACGAGACTGAAAACACTCGTTGCGGCGGCCATTTCTCGCCGTGTCTGATTTGATTCTGACGACGATACTTTTTCCGTTTCCCCCAGGCCTTCCACGCCGTCGGCAACTTCAGATCCTCGGAGGACGCCCCTCCGAAGCCGGCGCCGCCCCCCCAGAAGGACGCGCTGCGGGCCCTGACGCAGCGGGGCCACGACTCGGTCTACCACAAGGGCCACGCGTCCGAGAGCAACGACGAGCTCTCGGCCCCCCAGACCATGGAGGGCCTGAACCGGCAGGTGCAGCGCGAGAAGGCCTCGCTGGGCAGCCTGAAGAGGGCCAGCGTGGACGTGGAGCTCCTGGCCCCCCGCAGCCCCATGGGCAAGGAGACCATGGTGACCTTCAGCAACACGCTGCCGCGCGCCAACAACAACTGCGCGGCGGAGGACCCCGGCCGCCGTCACATGACCATCCACGTGCCCGTGGACCCGCTGCGCTCCAAGCAGCTGGTGTCCGAGTGGAAGCAGAAGTCCATGGAGCTGCGCGGCATGAGCCTGCGCGGCGAGGAGGAGGAGGAGGAGGAGGAGGAGGAGGAGGGCAGCGAGGACGAAGGCTCGGACAGCGGGGACGAGGAGGCGGGCGACGGCGACATGGCCATGCCGGCGTCGCTCTACCCCACCGTGCAGGCCGGCCGGGCCGGGGCGGGGGCCCCGGGCGTGGGGGCCGTCCGCGTGCCCATGGCGCCCCGCCCGGGCGCGCCCCAGCTGGTCCACATCCCCGAGGAGGCGGCCGGGCCCCCGCCGGTGTCGCCCAAGAGCGCCAGCACGCGCGCCAAGTGGCTGTCCATCACGGAGAAGACGGCCGCCGCCGTGCCCGCCCACCTGCGGCCGCCCAACCAGCCGCGCATCATGCAGGTCATCGCCATGTCCAAGCAGCAGGGCCTGATCGGCGCGCCCGTCCCGCCCAAGTCCTCCGACACCTCCTCCTCGTCCTGCGCCTCCTCCTCCCTCAGCGGGGAGTCGCCGCTCTACCGGCCGCCGTCGGAGCGCGACGTGGGCCCCGGCATCGGCATCGTCACCGTGGACGCGCACGCGCCTCACCACCCCGTGGTGCACGTCTCCGCGGGCAACGGCGGGCCCTGGGAGTGGAAGAGCTCCGCCAGCGCCAACGGGGGCGGCGGCGGCGACTACCACCAGTCCTACGAGCTGAACGACCTGAGCCGCGACTGCGGCGCGCGCGGCTACCGCTCCGTCAAGAGCCTGTCGCCCGCCTCCTCCTCCGCGGCCAGCGAGGCCGACCAGGAGCCCCCGCCGCCGCCGCTGCCCCACCTGGACCACCTGCCCGACGGCCGCCCGCGCGACTCCACCCTGCGGCGGAAACCCCCGCTCACCGCGCAGGACCGCGTCGCCAGCCAGTCCCAGTCTCAGTCCGAGCAGGACGCCTATTACAAAAAACTCCAAAGCAGCCGCCGGTATAAAGACTGAAAAGCTCCAGGGGAAATATGTAAACAGCACAAGAACTGAGGGGGAAGAGGGAGTTGGAGTTGGGGGGGGGGGGGGGGGGTAATGTGATATATATCAGCCTGAGTATTTCTACAACGCCGGCAGGGGAGAGGAAACCGAAAGCGGCGTTATCTGACGCCCGCCTAGACCCGCTTGAAGTAAACGGCATGAATGGACTGACGGAAAGAGGCGCCAAGGGATGTTTACACGCTTGAGGTGTCTCGGCAGATTTGGAAGTGGAGAGCTGTGAAACGTTAACTTCGACAGGTTCAAAAACACCGAGGAGATTGTCATTGCTTCACGCGTTCACATTGAAAATAAATCGAAACAACAATACCAAAAAAATAATAAATAAAGCAGGGAACGGTTCTCAACAGGCTGATGAAAGGCTTCCCCTGACTGCTTCTTTTCTCTTAAGGGGTACTTAATGGATGGATGTACGTTAAATTGAAATGTTTGCGTTTTTTCATAGTTGCCTCTCCTCCATTAATACTTGATTGTTCAATTTCTGTGTGTGTATGTGAGAGAGAGATTTCACGTATGTATTTGTGTCTGTCTGTGTGAGAGTGTGTGTATGTGTATGTGTATGCGTGTACGTGTGTGTGTGCGTTTGTGTGAATGCATATTTTTTTAAAGAAATTCCTTTTTGGACCGGATTCCTTTCCACTGGACTTATTGGTCTCACAATGCAAACCGTTCTCAGAAAAGTTAACCGTTCTCAGAAAAGTTCTGACATGGATCTGAACTATAAAACAACGAATGCAAGATCTTTTTCCTTTTTTTTTTTTTCTTAAATAGTTTTCTTCTCGGCTAAATCATACTGACTGAACTCCCGATGTACTGTACAAACTGGCTTCAATACACATCATGGAATGTTTATTTTCTAAGTAATGCATTTAAATATGGATTGTGCTCCTACAAACCGTAATGATTGTACATATTTAAAGTGAAAAACTAAAATATAAAAGGAAATGCAACTTTACAGATATAATTTACACCAAGAAATCAAGTGCGGGATTTGAAACCTCGGTTACTTTGTCAAAGCAATAGTTACTGTACTAAATGCGTATGATCGGGTTATTTATTGGTATTTTACTTTGTCTTATGGGTTTGCTAATGTTTGAAAGCCCGTGGTTGATGTATATAGCAATCTGGAGTACTCCGGAACCCGGAGTCCTGCATGTTATGTAAGTGATTGTTTTGTTTTTGTCAGATAAAAACTGTGAATGGTAACAAAAACGTGTAAATGACAAAAGCTGTCTGCCTATAATTAACTGTATATGCCATTTTGATGAACATAATTCAAGTTAATCGGACTTTTAAGGACTATTTCAGAGCATTGTTTGAGACAGGAGAGGGACTTTTTCATTATTCATTTACAATAAGGGTATTGCATTTCCGCACACTTCTGCCACAGTACTTACTTCAATAGCTATATCATACTTGGGTGAAATACCCATTCTATCATAATCAGTCATAAGTCGCGACGGCCGATTTAACATAAATCGTTTATGTAAAAAAGTTTATTTTGTACAACAATATCTTGGCTTTCACAATCTGCATGTCTGAAGTGTTAAGTGAAAGTAGCACCGGAGTTGTGCATTGTTTAGAGGTTAGCTAGCTTGTCATCGTTCACCAGTTCATCAGTCACAAACAAGTTCAGTTCGTGCATTTGCATTCATGGCCTGCATGTGTGAATGCCAAGAGTAGTTCAATGATCGGAGTAAAAATATAGTTTTAAAGGGTTTATTCATAAGATTACCTCGTAGTTCGTTGGCCCAGTGTCGGTAGTCTCGCGATGTAATGCTGAAGCCGTCTTTCTCAAAAACATGGTTTAGTGTCTGTCAAAATGAGCTGGAGCAGAGCGATAACTTTGCTATTGTTAGAAAGTTTATAGTCTCTTTCGATTAGTTTTTAAAACTCAAAATATGTTTTGGGGTCAATGCGACTGAATTTGATAGAGCAGGTCAAATATATGAACTCATTCCATTCTATTATATTACACGCCCGGAGAACAGCGCAAGTAACCAATATGAATCGCATGAATGAAGAATTTTCTTCTGAATGGTAAAAATAACTTATCTTTACATTGATGTAAAGTGGGGTATAATGCTTCTATTTTAAAAAAAATAATAATTATCTCACACGGGGTGTTATAAATTGGAAAAAATGAGAGAAAGCATCACATTTTTCTGAATGTGTTAGAAGGTATGGAAACGGGTAAAAGGAGAGGTTATGCGGTTAAAATATTAATGAATTATTCACGGCGCCACTGAGGAGCCTGCGCGCGGACCGATTTAGAAGCACCAGATAATGGCTGGCCTGAAACATACCGTGTGTAGGAGGAAATTAAATAAAAGACAAAAGGCTTGTTAACATAGCCATAATCAAGAATAGAGTTTTGGGACCAAATCTGAACACCAACACAAGGTCTCTGTGAAGATCTAAGCGCTACAATAGACGGAGAGAAGCAAAAAAAAAAAAGAAGCTAATTTAGAGAACAGTATTTATTTATTTTTTAATGGAGGGCCATAACCTTCGCAAAATGACTGCATTCAACGCAAAATGTGTCCTGGAAAAATGTGGCTCGAAATTGTACACCCAAGTTTGAGTTTAATGATTACAATGATACATAATTTGGGTCAGGGGCCGTCACCGAGTCCAGGAGAAAAGAGGCAGAGCAATAGCCTCTCAGGAGGGAGAAGAGTGTCAAGAAGGAGGGATAATTGACAGATTTTGAAAGTTTGAGCCAAAATGGTGGGAATTCATTTCTGGAGAATAGCCGTTGATTACTCTGAAATACAAGAGTCAGAAGGGGCAGAGCTGGCTGGACCCAGTAAGTAACATCACCGGCTGCTGAGGGGGCCCCTAATAATCCTAAAGTACTTTATTTAATCATTTAATAATAATGCAGCTGGCACTTTTATCCAACGTGACTTGCAGTTGATTAGGCTAGGCAGGGGACAATCCCCCCCCCCCCCAAGGGTTCAACAGCTGTGTGGTTCTTAACCTGGCTACACCCTGGGTTGAATCACCAACCGTTTGGGTCCCAGTCATGCACCTTAGCCACTAGCTTACCCATATTTGGGGGTGGGTTGGGGGGGGGGGGGGGGGGCCCAAATCAAATCCTGTGTTGAGGCCCTCAAAGGCTAGGGCCCACAGTGAGAAGGGCAAGGGGGGAGGTTACCTATGCATTGGTTTAGTTCCTGTAATACATGAAGCAGAATATATACACACACATATATATATATATATATATATATATATATATATATATATATATATATATATATATATATATATATATATATATAACCATTACATTGTAAAGTGCATACAATGAATATAAAACAAATATTGACGTTGTGGTTCGGTGTGTGGAGCCAGTTTAAAGGAAGGTAGTCGGCGAGTGGGAGGCATCCCTGCACGGCTCCTCCTGGGCAAGTCGCCGTTATTAAACCCCGTAAAGTGAACACGTCGGCGATGACACCGCCACGCCGCAGTCTGATCCCGGGGCGAGCCACGAAGTCACCGGCTTCCTCCTCGCGCAGCCTGCCGCAGAACGAACAGGGGTCACGACGGGTCGGTGACGATTCCCACCACTCCCCCCGGAGCCAGACAGGGGGCCAGTTCACTGTGTGTTTTACCTGTCCGCTTGATTTATGTTTCCGACTCGAGCAGCGTGGGCCTGAACCCCAGGCACAGAGCCTAGTCGGGGAAAAAGGTTGTTTCCCGGTTCCTGCTCTCTGCTCAGCTGCCTCATGGGAAGTGTAGTTTCCACTGGGGCTGTGTTTGTTAATTAATTATGGATTTTCTCTGCAGGGCAAACATTGGATTTACATTTTTCAGATTGACTCATCTCAGGTCATTACACGACACTGCAGAATTTTTTTTTTTGCAGGTTTTCAGGGTTTATTTTCCTTTACTGACACAAGTTTGGTCTCACCGGATTTCTCAGCACTAATCATGAACTAGCTTTGAGACCAGCTAATTAATTATAAGCATTTATTTATAACCAGATAATCTATAGGCTACTGGGCAGGTGCCTATGGTTAAGCCCCATCATAATCACTAATTATCGATCAGGACTTTACTGATTATCCAGATCTATTCCAGGCTTTTCCCCTGAGCTGCCCTGTCCCATACATTTTTTTATAACATGAAAACATCACATGACACCACCTTATGAATTCAGTTTATTGACACTTTGACTCTTTAAAAAAAACACCTGCCCGCACAGGTAACACCTTACAATAAGACTACATGAATTGGCATTAACTCATGTAATTGTTAACAAATTAACTACTGAGAAGTCAGCAATCTGTACAGCTTTCTTTATGTATTTGTGCATTATGAATCCATGTTAACAACTACATTAGTTAATGCCAATTCATATTGGAATGAAGAAAACAGTCAATGTATTTGTTACTGATTAATCTGTATATCCTATGGTTTGCTATTGTATGAATATTAATTTCACTAATACATTAGTTAGTAGTTAACAAATACATTAACTAATTTCATGCTTAATTCGTGTATTTGTGCCTCAATTAATTCACATTAACAGCTACATTAGTTAATGCCAATTCATGTAACCTTATTGTAAAGTGTGACAAATGCATACAATAATTGTAGAAATTTGGGTGGATTACAGAAGAACATCCATCCGAATATTTGTACATATTTCCATTAGCACAACCTGCATGAAGCATTCAGTTAAACGGAAAGAGAAATACGGGCGCAGATGTCTGTCGATCTTCTGCAGCCGTTAGGTGTGTCAGTAAGAGGCCCTGCTTTCGGTTCATTGAGTAAGATAATGGTCAGGATATCCCATTGCTTGTTTTAAATTAAAACGCGTCGAGTTAAAAATCGGCTACCGTTCGTTTATTTACAGAGCCTGGTAGTTCAAGAGTCTTTGCTTTGGGGAGCACGAATTATTCCTGAAATGAAATAGTCTGGAATTTTTGTCACTTAATTGGCCAAGCGTGGCCCAGAAGACATTTAATTGAACGCAGCCAAGAAAATGTATTCTTCTAGTGCGGAGTGTTTGATTTCTCTAATTAAGATACGTACGAGCGGTTTAGAGCTGAAAAGGCCTGGCTCAAACCTGGGACTGAAGTACTCTCGAACACCCCAGCTGCTACTTGACTAACCCCCCCCCCCTCAATCTCCACACTATACACTGCACAAATATGAATGTATTCATTGGACCAAATCCATTACGGAGAAGACGGCTGGGCACGCACTCAAATCTCCAAGCTACTGAAGGTTATCCAGTCGGAAATAACAATATTTGCACAGCCCTGCAAAGTTCATAGTTTACAAAGCCGGAGATTTTTGGACTTGTACTGTGCCAGAATCGCATTAGGGCCTTTGGATATACTGTAAATGATACCCATTTTCAGTATGATTAATGCTCTCTGGTGTGACGAATGTAAAACACCATCAAAGTGGATATTATGAAAACATTTTTATAGTGCAATCTTCAGACTGGGAGTTGGTGAAGTTTTCGAAAAGACCTTTTGGGAGAAACCCAGGGCATTCCTTTTTAAGAAAACCAAGGTCTTCCTTTGCTTAACTTCTGAAATGTTTAACCCTCCTATTTTTTGGGGTCATTTTGACCCCATTCACCGATTAACCCTTTTTTCATCTTAAGACTGTATGATTTTTTCTTTTCTATTTTAGTGGGCTTAAATAGTAAACCTGCAATAAACATGATGCTTTGTTTTCAGACCATCTGTAACTGTATAAAGAACCATTTTAATTTCTATCTCAGATTTATTTGCGGATGATTCTGGTGACACTTTCCCATACAGGTACCAAGCTTTCACTTCCTGTACCTCGGGCTCTAAAACGAGAATTTCTCACCAATTTTTCGTATTTATAGATAAAAGGCAATTCATTTGGAAGGCGACTTTTCCTTTGGAATAATTTCGCATTTATTTAAACTGTTGTAGTCGATTTTACTCCAAACATTACAACGGTCCTAAACTCTTAAAATAATGGGAGGGTTAAATGAAAGAAGCCCTGCCTAAATTAAGTCTTTATCATTGTGCGACTGGGGGGCTTAAAAAAAGAGCTTAAGGAATCATTCAGTCCCGAAACGTCATTAAGAGTGGGAGTGCTATTGGCAGGTGTAGAATAGCAGGTTAAATATCTCTCCTGAACAAAACCTCTGCTCATTTCCATTTCAAAGGTGCAAGGCCCATATGCATAGTGCCAGGAAACAGGAAACGGAATTCCTTTTCCCACGTTTTTTTCTTTTTTTTTCTTTTTCCCCCCTTCATTCTCAATTTCACATGTAACTCAATTGAGCTTTGTCAGGGCTCCACGCTGTGTGTGTACTCTGCCCCTCTTGGGAATTCTGGAAATAGTCCAGGCAGGTTCATTCATACGTTTTTCCAATCCCAGGCTTGTCCTTAGGACCATCACACTAACATCATACAATCAGACTCCTTCACCCACACCGAGGACACGACTCAGTGGGCGGAACTGATTAGCAGTAAACGCTTATTGCACACACCGTTTCATTTTTTTTTTTTTTTTTGTCTTTGTATCTGGGGGTAGAGGGGGGGCTTACAGCAAGGGATTTTACTCCTTACTTGTCAGTTGACTGAAAATGCACACGGAAGGTTCCGGGAGACGGATGAGTGAAATTGATATTGATGTTTGTGGCGGTGGCGTCTCGTGTTTATATCTCTGGAGCTGGAAACAGAACCTTGGCGTCTCACACCTGGGGCCTCATCACGTCGTTTCCAAGGCGATGGTGTTGATGTTGGTGCAACGTGCCCTGGAGATGTGAACCGCATCTACATTCTCTCTCTCTCGCTCTCTCTCTCTATCTCTCTCCCACCTTCCCTCTCTCTCCCTCTCTCTCTCCTCTCAATCTCCTCTCTCTCCCACCTTCCCTCTCTCTCTCCCTCTCTCCCACCTTCCCTCTCTCTCCCTCTCTCCTCTCCCTCTCCATCTCCTCTCTCTCCCACCTTCCCTCTCTCTCTCTCCCTCTCTCTCTCTATCTCTCTCCCACCTTCCCTCTCTCCCTCTCTCTCCCACCTTCCCTATCTCCTCTCCCTCTCCATCTCCCCTCTCTCCCTCCCTCTCTATATCTCTCTCTATCTCTGTCTCCCTCTCTTCCTCCCTTTCTCCCTCTCCCTCCCCCCCCTCCCTTTCTCTCCTCACCAAGGTTTCATAATTACATGGTGTGCATGTAAATCCATAAATAAAATGTGACAAATGTTGATCCCAAGACAAGGTATAAACAGGTAACCTATATTTCCATGCCAAAAATAGCTGTTTATTTGTATTGAATTATCAATATTTGAAAGCACTTCAGACTAGATTCAGATTTGATTCTCTCTTTGTGTGAAGAGAGAGATTATCAGTCTAAGCACTTTAAACGGGACAATTTATTTATGAAGTGCTATTTGTTAGTGTGATTTATCGCAGATGGCAAGCACAGGTGCTGGATGGGCTGTAGACCTGGTATGGGTCCTCTGTAGGACTGAATTATTCTCAAGGGAAGAACATCAAACTATCGAAATATCACCACCTAGGCTCAACATTGACGGTGGAACGCGGTAGCCAAAATAAGAACGCACAAGAAGCCCCTAATGGCACATGCATTGGATCAAAGTACTGAGGATGTCTACAAAGGAAGTTAATCAATTTTCTAGATAATTTAAAGCCTGGCGGAGATTCTGGGACTGCCTGCGTTACTAATCTCAGTAGGCTGTTATCCGGTGTAGTTATAATTGTGCCCTCTGTGTTGCAACCTAAACAATTGTCTGATTATTGGAAATATTCTTTCAATGTTGAGCTCAGACAGATGGCCAAAATCATCAATGACACCACCAGAGCTCGGACCAAAGCAGGCGATCGATAGCTAAACGTAGCAGGTCGCCTTTGGCTCTCGCAAGAGTCTGCGAACGCATCTAAGACAACGAGGAAGACATAAATTATTCAGGCCCTGGTCACAGCCGGCAGTAAAAAGCCCGTGGATGATGAAAACCTGGAGCAACCCTCACCGCTGTGCTGTGGGAACCTTCAGAGAGCCGCGGCCCGCCTCGTGCTTCTCCCCGACCCCCCTACTCGACCCGGCCTTCTCATCTGTCCTCCCGCTCCTGCCGTCCGTCAACCAGCAACGCGGGGGGAACCCTGCAGGACCGACCGACCGGCCGCCCAGACTCGCCGCGGAACAGAAAGCAAAGTCGACGGCCTTATTTGTAATACGTTTCCGTTTCTATTTATTTATTTATTTATTTGTTCGTTCGTTTATTTATTTATTTATTTATTCATCTATTTCTCCCCCAAGGCGAGCGGTGCAGAGCGGCGCCTCGGCTGTTGCCATGACGACTGCGGCTGAGCAATGTGTGTGTCTGGGAGTGTGAAGCAATTTATCATTTTAATGAGGGGGGAGAGAGAGAGAGAGAGAGAGAGAGAGAGAGAGAGAGAGAGAGAGAGAGAGAGAGAGAGAGAGAGAGAGAGAGAGAGAGAGAGAGAGAGAGAGAGAGAGAGAGAGAGAGAGAGAGAGAGAGAGAGAGAGAGCGAGAGAGAGAGAGAGAGAGAGAAAGATAGCACAGAGAGAGAGAGAGCAAGAGAGAGGGAGAGACAGAGGGTAGAGGTCATGTAATGAGGCAAGCCTTCTCCCTCCCAACAGTACCAGTATACAAAATATCCCCAAACATCTAAATAACCATGGGAGATTTTCATTCTTAAATCAACTTATTTGCAGAGGGACTGCATGCTCTGCATTAGGAAGCTGCCGGGGTCAGAATAAGCATTCTTACAAGGGAAAAATATAAATTGATTTTCATTTTAAGCTGATTTGTTCTGCAATAAAATAACCAAACCTGTACTGTATGTTCCAGTTGAGAATATATTCTGCCCTGGGTTGTGCTTAGACAGGTTTTTTTTCTTCATTGTTGTGCATACCATGAACACTTCTATTTCTTGCGTATCTTGCTTTGTGTCGAACCCTGGTTTTCCTCTTCCATCCTTGTGTTGTTTTGACAAACACTTTAAAAAAAAAATGTAAATATCATCTTACTGGAAGACTTTCAGTAAGAGTAGCATTCTGAATGACTGTGAAACAAACAAGAATATCTACATATAAGGCTTTTCAAACATTTGTACATAATTCATAAACAGGTCATGACAGTTACTCATCATAACACACACCACATATCTTTGATTGGCAGGTTATTGCTGCAGGGGTAGTTCACTATCAGGATTAAATAAATATATATATATTAGTATTCCTTCAACTTGCCCAAACACTTTTTATGTGCGATGAAGGATAAGGTTAGGTACTTTGTTTGTAATTGTGAGAATAATACAAAAATTTGTTCTTGTGCAGTATGAAACCCTCATGCCACTGTACAGTACAAGCTGTTCTGAGACTGTTTTCTCCCTGTACACCACAAACCCCTGAATGCCCCAATATAAGCAATTATAAAGCCAGCCAGCCATCAGAAACATGAAAATATCTACAATCTTCACTGCACACAAAAACCCATGGCCAACTAAAAGTGTTAAATAAGATTCCTACGAAAAAGCCCAGAACAGAATGCGAGCTGTTATTAAAACCTTAGAACGTCGCCGTTTCCACCCCAAGATGTAAAAATGTGAGCGGAAATAATGAGAATTTAAACACAGAAATGTAACTCTACGTCAGGAAGAAGGGGAGTTTTGGTAGCAGCGGAGCTCCCTTCGCGTCCGCATTACGATGCAAAGCTTCCTCTTCACCTCCCACTCACAGATCCGTGTCCCTACAGCTCCGAGCGGCTCGTCTCCTTCGCCTGCCGGTGAAACGGAAGCGCACCGCCCGGCTCGCCTGGCTGCGGCCTTGGATCAGGCAGGATCAACAGATGCCGCTGCAGTGGAAGTTGGCTTTAATTTACTATAAAGTGGCAGCTGGGCAGACCAGCCCCAGCGCAGAGACGACACAGTCGACACTGCGCACATCCAGTAGAAGCGAGATTTATTTTTCCTTCCTCCAAACTTAATAAATAATTAAAGCGAATCGATGTCAAGCGTATTCGTTCGTGCCCTGTCCCCAGCAGCACTTGTCCATCACGACTGACATAACCAACAGCGAACCTTGCAAACAATAGTCACATTAGTGTCTGTTACACGATATAATATATAAGACGATATAAATTGGTATACGCGCAGGTGGGACTTCTTTAAAGTACATATATGAGGAACTGATTTTCATGGCCGGAGTGTCTATTAATTTAGTCTTGCCATTTTGCACTTAGTGCAAATCGACTCTGCCAATTAAAAATTATATGATGATGAAATTATCCTAATTGGAAAAGAATAAATTGCTTTTGATTGCGGCTCTTTAAAATGAGAAAATGGAGATCTCGTGAAGCATCTGTCAGATGAGAACGAAACTCCTGCCAGTTGAGGTAAACACCGTTGCTTAGAGCAGAGCAGTTTAAACTAATTAATTTTTTAAAAGCTTTAATTAGTGCTCTGTCCTTTTTGATCATCAGGTGCACCAGCTTCTGGCAGTTCTCGGAGAATTTCTCATGCTGGGTTTGCGTTTCTGATAGAACTCAATGTATCTCAAAAGCCAAGTTACTCACAAACACAACTTCCTACACAATAGAGCTAAATGCAAAAGTATTGGGACAGTGACACTTTCTTAGCTCTGTACTCCACACATTGGAATGGGAATAAAACCATGCATGTGAGGTTGAATTGCAGACTCAGATTTTCATCGCGGGTCCATATTGGGTGATTCATGTTGGGAGTTACAGCCATTTTTATAGGGAACAGCATTTATGATTTAAAAGTGAATTCAATTTATTGGAACTGAAAGGGAATTACATTTTATATCTCCAGTATGATTAAAATTCCAGACCTATATCGTTCAGATTATTTCAATTGAAATTCCAATTAAATTCTGAATCCAGCAATCCAATATCTCAGCAAGAGACAATGGTCTGTTCAAGCTAAATAGTAAAACACGCATGGAATGGGTTTATAAGCTGTTATAAATTCACAATAAAACAACGGTCTACAAATATAAAGGGAATGCTGAAGCTTTTTTCGTGGTTAGTAAAGCTAAGGGGTTATGAATACATTACATTAATAGCCTTTGGCAGACACTCTTATCCAGAGCGATGTACAGTTGATTAGACTAAGCAGGAGACAATCCTCCCCTGGAGCAATGCAGGGTTAAGGGCCTTGCTCAATACAATATGACTTATGTTAACCTATAACCTAGAGGAGCGATAGATGGTAACTGGTGCAACCCTGTTCATCCTGTAGGCTGCAGCTGTGTGGTGAATATTAATCTGTAACACTTTAACCGACATAAGAGCAATTTAACTCAATTTAACGTTAGCATTCATAAGTGCTGATGTCGACAACCGCAAGCAGACATATGGTGTGTTTTGTCAACACTGATGCAGCAAGTGGCATTACCATGACATATCACGGACATAAGACATAAGATGTCGGTTATTGACATAAGTGCTTATGAATTATCATGCAGTGCTTATGAATGTGCTATGTAGTGCTTATGAAGGAGTTATGCAGCTCTTACACAGGAGCCTTCAATTAATGTGTTACCCATGAATATTTACCACACAGTGGTAAACACAGCCTTCGGGGTGTCCAGGGTTGCACCAGTTAATATCCATCACTGGGCGACTGTGTCTCACCATGGATAATTGGGGTGATTTGTCTAACCCTGCTGACAAAAAACGCTTCATCGTGGAAATAGCCCAGGATATTTCATTCACGCCTGCGATAATTAGCCGCTTCTCCCGTTATTTATTCTGACCGGGGTATCCTGAAATTCAGATTTGGATATTACTAGCAATCAAATGTCGGCCACTTCTTAGCATCCCTTAAAAAAATAATTAAATACTTCGACAGTTTTTTTTAATTAGCTGCCTAGTTTGCTGTGATCTGTCCCTTTGTCTCTTTATGCATTATGCGTCTCACGGTGGGGATCTTCGTCAACACACAAGCACACAGATTCACTTCAGCTTCTGTGTTCCTCCACGAAAACAGACCCTTTTGGCTTTGCTTGCAGTCTGGCTTTCTTCCTACGTCTCATTCTAGTGTGCGATTTCCTATTTTCAGCTCACTGACGACAGTGGATCAAGCCCTCTCTCGATCACACAATCTACCTGGGCTTTTCATCAGCTGTTCATTAACCAGCGGTTGCGCAGATTAAAGGCATCGGTTTACTATTTCAGTGTCAGGACTGAGACGCTTAGCAGACAAATCCGTCTGAGGAATTCCTTTGTTGTTTTCTTTGCAATGTGGAGAGTCTTTTGAAATTGAAAATTGTGTTTGAAATTCCTATAAACGCCGACGTGATTCCTTCAAACAACGAGCCTGTGTTGCTGTTGTTGTAGGCAATCAAACAACGGTGTGAAATAAACATGCACTCATTGGACGTGTAAGGACCTCTAAATGTGTTTTAAGAGCTCTTGAATCAATACTGCTTGGAGTATCTCAACCTGGGGGGATCGGTACAGCGCTCTCCCTAAAATAGAAAATAAGAGGGTACCGTGGAATTGGACTACATTATCGGCCTTGTCTCTCCTCCCAGCTGAGACCCTCGCTCTCTCCTTTGTGTCTCGAGGAGGAAGCCCCCATTGGTCGGAGCTCGGAGCTCTGGCTGCATTCCAGCGACTGCCGTTAACATTCCTATTGATCAGAGCAAATGGAGACGTGTCGGGTTTCCACGGCAACGGCTGTACGGACTCGGGAGTCGTTAGGGGACCCGCGGCAGGGGTGGGCTGGGGGACGGGACCGGGTGGTGGGTGTGGCGGGCGGGGGAATGATGAGGGGGGCCGGAAAATGACCTTTGTCTGGAGGAGGCTACGCTAATGCGCGCGGTGCTTTAACGCGCCGTGTAGAACGCATTAAAATTTCATCCCCTTCGGCAGGGGGCCTTCGGATTAAATATTCAAATGTAAATTTTATCAAATGAAAGTAATTAGCTCTGCTTTAACGGCTTACTTTCTGCTTCGTGACACCCTCCCTGAGCTGAAATCTTCCCTTTGCAGCCAACGCTGTATACAGACCATCTGAGGAGAGCTCTCCTTATTTCACACTCTGGTGTAATGAAATCCACTGCTCAGATTTACAGGGCCTCTGTACTACAATCACACAGTGGCTAACAGACAAACTACACTCTCAGAAAGGTACAAAAAGTGCCTAAAAATGTACAAATGCTTGTCGCTGGGGCGGTACCCTACCGGAACATAAAATTGTACCCTCGCCAGCATAATAACATTTTTTCCTTGGACGCGACAGAGCAGGTGACGCATGGGGCGATCGGTCAGGGCTGCAGCCTTTGTTATTATCACAGCAGTGAACTGCACCAGACGGACCGGCCATGGATCCAAGTGGCAGAGGTCCTTACTGTACCACGGCCACAACAATACACACAATGACACAATGAGGTGTATTTTCACACAGAGATGGGTCACTGTGTGCAATAGCTCGCCAGGACATGTAATGGTGGCGGAAACACTGGGGGGTTTTCAAGATCGAGCTCGGTATGGTAATAGATACCATAGGTTTTAAACTAAGCATTAGGTACAGTTTAGTGGTCGGAAAAGGCGAGCATTGCTGGGCTGAATGGCCTGTTCTCATCCTTACGTTGTTATGGTACATGATGTCATGTCACGTCATGTTATGCTATGTTATGTTAATTTAGAACAGCGCACTCAATGGAAACAATGTTAGCAACCCAGAGTACAGTGATAGATTGGGTGTCGCAGAGCGAATGCGTGTTAACACTAGCAGAAATGTTTGTAGGATATTCAGCGCCCTGTTAATCATTGGCCAGCTCACAGCGCATGAACAAAACGGAGACAATCAAAGGGGCTGCTCCATTATGTTCACAAGCTGCTTCTGCAAGCACTGCCTGGGGAATCATTGTCCGTTTTCTTCTTCTTCTTCTTTTTCCTCTACATTTGAAATGAATACGTTGCTATTTTTAATCCAGCAGGATACAGGGCAGGCTTGCATTGTTCTGCTTCTTGACAGTGATATCTCCTACCTTGTAGAATCAATTCATGGAGGTGGCCATGGTATATTTCCCCGAGGACTCGCGGATCTCAGACATGGGACAAATACCCCACCTAGAGGTAAAACGAGGTATTTAAGGTGTTCTACAGACATCATTCTTATTGGGCATATATTTTAACGTATACAGTGGCCTATGTAAATATTTTATGTGATGACATGCAGAGTTTGAAGCACAGATATAAGAAAACGTGAGTCTTCTTCATTAATGTTAGGAAATATTACATTGCTTGACTGGCCCAAGATAACGAATTATGTAAGTATCTTGGAAGAAATGAGTATGGTTAAAGTGAAAATGTCAAATGAAAGCAGATAAAATCCATCATGAGATGAAACTGACAATATAAGTAATCTAGAAAAAGTGGTCCTCAGCTGACTTCAGAACACTAAGAAACCGCACACTCAGGAAAAAATGGGACTGACCTTCGATGCAAAAAGCTATTTATTCTTATGTAATAAAAAAAAAAAAAAAAAAAAAAGAACGATCAACGTGCGTTTCGGCATTTTCAAAATCAATCAAAGACTTCTATAATAGCAATAATCAGTCACCTCTTTAACATACAAATGAGAAGCACTTTGCGTTCATTTCCATGCCTGCTTTTGGACCAAAGAGATCCACACCTACACATCTGCGCCACACTGCATCTGCCTCCTCCAAATGATGACCTCACAGCCCTGCCATAAGCAGAAAACCGAAACACTGAGATAAGCACATCACAAAAGACCGCATTCGATATTTAGGTTCATGACAGAAGTTTTTTTTTTTTTTTTTCAGATTAACATGAATGCGAAATGCCTCGCAGAGAACAACTTTAATCTTGTATCTTCCTGCACACAGCTTTAATAGACTAGCTAATTAAAATATCATTGCCTACATCAATTTCCAGATATACAAGGCAGATGAATCACAAGTGATATGGCATTTAAATGATTATCGCCAAATCATTTTTTCATATCTCGCCGTGATTGAACTAGCAGCTTCTGACTCATGACTGGACCCGATGAATTTACGGAGACAATAACAGAGCTTGCCAGAGGTTTTCACACATAAATAATTCAACAAGTATAATTAATGTAAGGGTGAAATATTTGTATTTATTTATTCTATTTTATTGTTTATTTTAGCAGGGACAGCGCAAAATTAAAAGGTCATCACAGTTAGCTAAATGTTCCAAAATATTTACTGGTATCATATGCGATTCCAACCTATTTTCAAGTAATATAAATGAAATATGCTTCAGACATTCCTTTAAAAAGTGATATAAATACTAATAAATATACTATGATGATGGTATTAAAATGGTGTTATATCTTCCCACAGGAGTGAGAGAGAGAGAAAAAAACTGTTAAATATTCTGTTTGAAACTTTTTGTTGAATAAAAAAACACTTTATCAAAAAGAAAAAAGAGCAAGTGAGAGAAAGAGAGAGAGAGAGTTACAGTACAGACATTGCACTGTACCTACCATATTCACAGACTATAAATAAAAGACAGAACTGGCCAGATCTCTGTGTTGACATATTTTCCAGCATTCCTGGTTCTATTGGCTCGTACAATCGTACAAAAAAAAATGAAATAAAAAAATAAATCGGAGCAGCCATCCTGATTACACTGAACCAGGTGCAGCTCCTTCATTACAAAATTAAATTGACAGGATAGGAAAATAATAGAAAATAATAGCGATTCCACTGAGACAACTCACAATGAATTACGCACTGTGTATTGAGGTTTAATGCAAAGTTTGGTGTCGGCTCTGCCTCTCATCACCCCCTGTTGTGAGCCTGCCGAAACAGGAAGTGGCTACAAACCCATCCCATCCATCCATCCATTATCTGAACCCGCTTATCCTGATCAGGGTCGCAGGGGGGCTGGAGCCTATCCCAGCATACATTGGGCGAAAGGCAGGAATACACCCTGGACAGGTCGCCAGTCCATCGCAGGGCACACACACCATTCACTCACACACTCACACACATGGGCAATTTAGACTCTCCAATCAGCCTAACCTGCATGTCTTTGGACTGTGGGAGGAAACCGGAGTACCCGGAGGAAACCCACGCAGACACGGGGAGAACATGCAAACTCCACACAGAGAGGCCCCGGCCGACGGGGATTCGAACCCAGGACCTCCTTGCTGTGAGGCGGCAGTGCTACCCACTGCACCATCCGTGCCGCCTGGCTACAAACCCCCCCTCCCCAAACATTTTGAAGGCATGAATAGCGAGATTCCAAAACAGGCAGTGCGGCAGAACGAGCCAGGCAGCGCAATGGCTTGAGCCAGGGGTCGGCAACCCTGGTCCTGGAGAGCCGCAGGGTGTGCTGGCTTTCGTTGTTACTTGGCATTAATTGATCAATGAAAGCCGTTGATTACACAGTTAACTCACCTCACCTGGTTTCTTGGGTCTGAACCGGTTGCTTATTTTAAGGTGGAGACGAAAGCCAGCACGCCCTGCGGCTCTCCAGGACCAGGGTTGCCGACCCCTGGCTTAAGCGTACGGAATGAACCAGGCAGCAGGGCAGCTTTGCATGGCTGCATCAGGGCAGATGGGGCAGCAGCTAGCAGGCAGCATAGCATGGCAGAGCATGGGCCTAAAGGCCCGGACACACCAAACCGACGGTCGGCCGTCGGGCGTCGGTGGCGCCCTGTCGGCCGAGTCTTTCCGGTGTGTCCCGCACGCCGACACTCCGTCGGCGTGTTTTGGAGGGCTCCGTCGATGAGAGAGCTCTCTGATTGGCTGTCCAGCTAGCGAATCAGTGCACGAGAAGAGAAACGGAAGCGACGAAAGCAAACCATTCCAAAGTTACTATCACTACCAGACATAATTTTCGATTAGTATTACTAAATAGCGAGAGAACAAGGAAATTGCTGCAAACTGTTTGTTGTGAGCGAGACAATGGCTGCTTCTAGGTCCAACGCAATGCAAACGCATTCCCCGGTCTTCCGGTTTCCATTTTTTGAAAGACAAATACAGACAACCGCCACCTGCTGGTGTGGAGAGTTATTACCTCTCACGCAGGCGCAGAACGTACGTGCAACTCGGCCGTCGGCGGACCGTCGTTGCGGTGTGTTCGGCACAGCCAACATTAACGACGCGTATCGACGCGAGGCGATCTTTGTCGGCGCTCCGCGGCCGACCGTCGGTTTGGTGTGTCCGGGCCCTAAACAGGTCAGGTTGGTGCTTTACATTAGATGGAGCACCATGTGAGGGGGCGGTGCTTCTCAAATTGTCTGCCTGAACTAGCTCCACTGGCTTCGCACCATTAATGCATACGAGAGGACCAACAATGCTGCTACATTTTTTTAAGGGTATATTTGCCCTCACCTCCACTTGTCAATTATTATGATGAGTGTAGATGTGAATGAGGAAACAAAAACAGAGCTTGTCCTATCGTTTGTGATATTTTAATGTGTTTAATGTCAAGCACAATACAAACTCTACAAAATGTTTCCACCTGTCTTATCTGTGTACAGTTACACACGCCTACCACTAGCTTTATTCACAAGGCCAAAGGAACAAATGTGCCAGGTGGTGCAGTGGGTAGCACTGTTGCCTCACAACAAGAAGGTCCTGGGTTTCAGGGGGTCTGTGTGGGTTTCCTCCGGGTACTCCGCTTTGCTCCCACAGTCCAAAGACATGCAGGTTAGGGACTACAGATGAAAAGGAGCTCATTAGCTAACTCTGGCACAATTACATTGATGTGGAAACTGAAAATGCTAATTAATGTGCACTGTTGCTGGTAAATAAATAAAGTAACAAAGAATTCTGAAGTGTATTATTAACCACCGTGTGTCTCTTCAATCAGTCAACCTATCAGTGACATGTATCAATGGGTTGGTTTGGTAAATCGAAATAATCAGTGATTTAACATCTGCATTGCACATGAGAACTTTTTGTGAAATTGCAAAAAACGATTGTGGAACAAGCAAACAGAAATGCAAAAGAATAAAATCAAAAATACATAAGTGTAGCAATTATGAAAAATAACTAGGCTACATGAGACTAAAACAATTCTGGAACAGCTGAGGCTAATTGTGACTCCGGGACTAGCAAAATGGGCTCCTCAGATCAGTGCAGCACACTAATGAGAAATCAACAGGTTCCTGATTCACAGGAAGGCCCCTCACCCACTTTCTCAGTGCTGCTCAGCTCCACGTCCTGCAGTTGTAAAATAAAATAACCAAGCAGGTAAAATAATTCGCGATTATTGGCTACCTGGTTCAGACAGAGCGGCACTGCTCAACTCCACGTACTGTGGACTGCAGTTATTTGCTCCAACTGTGGGCTACCCCACATGATTTCACTAATTATTTTACCTGCTCGGTTCAGATGATAAGCTAATTAGTGAAATCATGTGGTGTAGCGCATGGTTGGAGCAAATACCTGCAGACACGGTGGCCCGCAGGACGTGGAGTTTAGCAGCGCTGCTCTCTCTGAACCAGGTAGCCTATAATCACTGTGGAAACTTTGTGCCTTTTGCCTAGTGTGAGCATAGTCAGCTTTTCTATACACTTACAGGAGTGGACAGATTTCTGATATGAATTTTGTTCTCAAAATGAATATCAAGCATGAAAATTATAAATTGGGCGTAGGCCACATGTATTCCTCTAGAACAGGGTTGTCAAACTGAATCCCTAAGGGGCCTCAGTATCTGCTGGTTTTAGAGGTTTCCTTTCAATCAGCTGTCAATTAAGGCCTCCAGAACAAGAGAGAGTCGATTCTTTAGCCAATCAATGACTTAAATGCACCACAGGTTCTGAGAACAACCCGAAAACCAGCAGACACTGCGGCCCAGGACTGGAGTTTGACACCTGTGCTCTAGAACAACGTAGAATTAATGTTCTTGCTGCATAGCAATATATCTGTAGGTGTTCGACGTGCCTTCAGCACAAACAACTAAATAAAACAAATGAATCTCACGTCTGCGCGAGTTTTGTTTGACAATGTTAAACAATAAGCACGAAGCTGTCAGTGACATTTGGGCAACTGCGAGCATCGCAAACTGCGAACATGTCGATTGTTGAACAACTGTGGGAGGGGCAGCCAGAGCAAACCGCCCTGAAACGATCTATCCAACATTCGGCCGTCATATCGGTTGCTGTCGCCAGCAATAGGTAGCCTAGACCAGTTCGTCCTGTTTTCGTCCACTCGCCTTCCTCTGCCACCCACGCCACTTCCTTTGTTTCTCCAGGAGGGGGCGTATCTGTCTTTGTCACTCTACACAGCGCTAGCTCGGGAGCCAAAAGCATTGCATTGTAGAACTCAAAATCACTGGCGAGTAGCAAACAAAAGACATTTGAAAAAAAAGGAGGGGGGGATAGACGAGGGTTGGGATGCGGAAAGCGAGAGCCTAGGAGCTGTCTACCATCACATACACGCGCACCAACCTCTCTTTCGCTCGCCGAACAAGGGTTGCAGCCTGTCAAATCAGTTGGGGCGAGCGCGGCGCTCCCCACGAATAATAAAGAGATAGGGGAGGAACACCACCGATTTCTCGATTTTACCGCTAAGAGAGAAGGGGAGGGGACCGGGGAGAGAAATTGCTGGTAGTGGGTTACGGTTATAATACAGAATAATAAAAAGAAACGTACACATTTCCAACAGTTACGAAATCTCAAGACGACAGACGCAGTCAAATTATAAGACCTGAGAGGTGAAAGCATGGAGTAAGTAGCTGTTGCCTTTTGCTGATTTATTATATTCAGAATGCTCTTTTCAGTGAATGCTGTATTAAATGTAATATTTTATTGGTTATCTATGGTCACCTTCGTGTACTCGTTTAGCATCGCCTTTATTTTTTGCTAATTAGCAGAAAAAATCGTTTTCTCGGAATCCGTTACAGTGTGCGGACCGAATCACTGAATGCAAAAGCTCAAAGGCATTCTAACACTGCGTGCGTTTTATGTATGTATACTGTCAGGCGATTTCTCCATAGTGGCTATTTTCAAAGTTGAAATTCCGCCTGTATTTGAGCGCGCAGCGTCCAGAAGACGGGGCTGCCATGTGCATTGGATTACCGCAAGGAGTGGAGCAGTTAACGGAGGTTGTCTAATATGAAGGGGACTTGTGTTTGGTGTGCGTATCGAGAAAGGCATAGGGACTGTAGCAAGAAGGAAGGGGCATGGTCCATTCGAATATCAGCTGGAGACCACGCAGTGCCCACTTACCTAAAAAAAGAAAAAAAACACACGAAATAACATATGGCATGTTTTCAGCTATCGTGGCCTTTTATTATGCATATTTATGTAATTGTACAGTATGTACATAGTCTCTGACTAAGCCTTGATTATATACGTAATTACATATTGATCGATGGTTTCAGCGATGCTGCCTTGTTTTCGTTCTGCAAATATCGGCTGCATTCTTCACTGTGAGGAATAATGTCCTTTATAAATAGGAGTCATGCGTCCGGGTTTTTGCAGCGGCGAGAATTTTGCGTCCTGTGTAAGATAACGGTATTAGCGGCGCCGTGGGTGTGCATGTGAAGAAGATGTGAAGAAGGGCTGGCTTTCATTTTCTGGTGTGAAATGGGCAGTTCCAACATGGCTGTTTGGGCCACTGACTGTGGGTAGCGGCTGTGTGCAGAAACAAACATATTCTCATAGCATCATTTTGAACGATACAGAGTGTGTTTATCGTAGCTTCGCTGTTCTGTCCTTCTTTCAGATTATGTATGATGATGTTAAAAAAACCCCAAATTAAATCTAAATTAAGGATGGAAAAGTGTCGTCACGTTGAATTTGCTAAGATGACTAAAAAAAGCATTTCACGGCTCTGTATGAAGCCCTGGTAACACCTCTTTAAAATAATTTCTCATAGGCCTAACAACTCGTAATAGGGGTTTGCTTAACATCAACATAGTATTTCAGTCAAATATATACATTTGCCATAGCTGATATGTAATCATAAAAATATTCAGGGAAAACAGTGTCCTGTGTGTGACCTACTTTATTTGGGGTTCAGTAAGGAGTTTTGGGGCCTGGGTGTACCTGGATGAACAGGTGATGGTCAGGTAAATGAGGGCTCACTAGCCTTTTGTGGGGCAAGGAAATGTGCAGTTTGATACAAACAACTGCTGCCCCTTTTCGACACTACTGCAGGGTGTGGAATTGTTCAGGTGAAGGAGGGAAAGTAGAAAGGCAATGCAAATTTTGACAGTTAGAATCAGTTAATTTGAACTTGTGGAATGCTATATTCACACTACATGATGTTTTACACAGATTATGCTTTTTTAAAAAGTGTAATTTCTTACAACTGCAAAACTAGAGGAGTTCCAGTGGCAGGCGAAATGTATCAAACAGCACTGTGGCTATTTTTATTGCTAACGGAAAAGCATCTGTTATTCGATATGGGCTAGACCTTTCAATCGAGATTCCTGGAGTAACTGTTGGGATAGCAGAGTATCTCTGATAGTACTCAGGTTACAGAACAGCTTGTCTTTGAACCTCTGTCTCAACACCACCCCCACGCCCACACCCACCCTCTCTCTCTCTCAAATTCAAATTCAAAATGCTTTATTGGCATGAAATACATTGCTAGATATAGCCAAGGCATACATACAGAAATAGGATTTTTAATACGAACAGCATGAAATACAAACATTGTGCTCATGACAACAAATTAATTTTCTCTCTCTCTCTCTCTCTCTCTCTCTCTCTCACACACACACACACACACACACACACATTCCTGTAATTAAGTCTGCTCACTCTACTAGCCTCTTCCCTCGTTCCCAAGACGACTTCCTCTCAGCCTGCTCTCATTCTTCCCCAACACCCCTGTGGGCTCGGAAGGGGAGGGGCTCCCAGCGTTCATGACTATTCAGATTCTGTCAGTGCGAGCGCACAAGTGCTACAGTATGAATATTGATAATTCGTCATCCACACTCATACCGCTGTTTTAAAGGCAGGGTGACGTGGTGCAGGGCGTACACGGTAACATGTCCCGTGTCAAGTCAGCACCTGCAGCGTGGGCCCAGTCGGCCTACGTAGTGGACTCGCATTCGCGTTGTGAACGCTGCACATTTTACTGTGTAGTTTGGGTTGCAGTGGGTTGTTGCTGACAGGTTCATCACAATGAACAGGCTGGATTTGGTGCACCTTTCCACACTCTCAGAAATGAAGTGACAATGGAGGTACATTTTCGTTCTTCAAGGATCAAATTTCCCACATGTACCCTGAAAGTAACGTAATGGGGTACATGTGAGTATGCTTTCAGGGCAAAGAAAAGGTACAAATTAATTTTAGTTTGGCTTGCTATGAGTTGTTGTGAACAGCGACAGGTTATTTTGTCTATTTGGGCTGGCTGATTGGCTTCCAGGCGCCAGATTAGGCTCCCCCGGTTGTCCCTTGTCACCTGCTGTATGGCGTTTGGGTCGTGGATGGTGCCATGCTGTCTGTGACACACCTCGGCTGTGGGTACCCCTCAGAGACTTCCCCACACAGCCAACACCTTCCCCGGCTCTCCTCACTCATAGGAGAGACCCGCCCTGCACCCTCAAACGAGCTTCCCTGAGATCTGCACTGTATTTCTCTTAACATAAGGGACATTCAATTAAAGTTAAATAAAATATATTTTTGAAAATGTTTTCGCTGCAACATGTTTTTGTCATCTGGTAAACTTACATACTGAAGCTTTTTTTTCTCTTGAGTCTCAGGAGGCGAATGCAGGTTATTGAAATCACCAGGTCTGCCAAAGGCATGCTGTAAAATCGTCACAATTCCAATCATAAGAATAAACTGATGAGAAAGAAAGCTACATTTGATGCTTTAAGATAAGCGCTTAAGATAAGTGCTTAAGTGCTTGAGCCAGTTTCGGTCTCTGTTCGAGTGAAATGTTTTGACTATGCAATTCAGTTCAAATGAAGCGTACAGCATTGCTGCAAATAGTCTTCAAGTGTTATTGTGTTGTTGTGTACAGCTAAAAAAAAAAAAAATCTTGGCATTTATTCACAGGGTGGGTATCCATAGAAACTAACAGCACTCTTTCAGTTGACCGAACAGTTTTGTTAAGGAATCCTTTGAATACGAGCTTTACAGAGGAACAAGACTGATGTTGATCTCAGCATAGTTTGTACACAGCTCCAACCATTTCTGAAGAGAGCCACTGCTCCTAGTTCTAAAATTCTAAAATTCCAGTGATTTCCATTTAAATTCTAGTTAAAATATAACCAATAGGTGTGACTAAGATGGTTAGTCACATGCATTTTCCTTGAAAATTGAAACTTAAAAACCGTATGCAATAATAATATGTTGGTTAGCTGACGTTTTTTTATCCAAAGCAACTTACAGTTGATTAGACTAAGCAAGGGTTAAGGGCCTTGCTCAAGGGCCTGACAGCTGTGTGGATCTTCTTGTAGCTACACCGGGGTCTTGAACCAGCAACCCTCCAGGTCCCAGTCATGTACCTTAGCCACTAGGCTACAGGCTGCCCGTTGGATTTTTGCATAAAAATTCAATTCCATTTCGAATTGTTACATCATTCAGGCATAGTTTGGAGTAGCAAACAGACATGTCCGCTGTATTGCTGTTCTTATCAGTACGGCTGTCTCTGGTCCAGAGGAGGGAGCTGTCTGGGTGAGGCAGGTACAGAGGTAGTGAAAGATTGTGAAATTGGTGAAATTTGACCAGAGCCATTAGCCGTGTGCGGCAGTAGTGGATAAGTATGAAATCCTCCATTGACGTCCGCGCTAACCACACCCTCCCCCGGTTGTTTTTCTTTGTCTGACCCCAGTGGCCATTGCTAACAGGGCTTCAGTATCCAACAAAGAGGTCTTTAGGTCACTAGGGTAGGTCAAAAAGCTATCTGGTGTCAGAAATGTCTCAAACGCTGAGGTCATTTTAGCACACAAGCCCGTGTTATGTCTGGGTTGAAATATAACCACAATATACCGTACGTTGTGAAGATAATCTAGTTAAATGTAGGTTTTTTTTCACCGGACATGTTTGTTTTGAGAAGTTTTGCCCCATATCTAGGAAACGGGTACACTGACAGTGATTTTAAAAATGCGTCAAAAAGTGAAAAAAAATGTGCTCCTTTTATTTATGTTGCGGAAACAAAGGCAGTTACCTGGTTCCTAGGCTTCCGTCGCCGTGTTTCAGAGTCATTATATCATGTCCAGACACAACTTATCCTCTTAAACGTGTTATGGTTTTGCTCTTCCGCGAGGCGTGATTGATTTTCAGTTTTCCGCTCTGCTTTATTGCCTCTGTGGTGAAAATGGGGAGGTCACGGGACCCTGGTATTGGTTCCCTTCCCTTAGGCAAGGTCACTTTGCTGCCTAACAGGCTTGCACATCCCTGGTAGGACATATAAATCACGGCCAGGGAGATACCATCTTCCATTAACATTCAGGGATATACTCTCAGTGAGCACTTTATTAGGTATTTATTTTTATGACTAATTGGTCTTCTGCTGCGGTGGCCTATCCACTTGTAGAGGTTTGCTGCGTTGTGTGTTCAGAGATGCTCTTCTGCATACCACTGTTGTAATGTGTGGTTATTTGCGTTACTGTCACCTTCCTGTCAGCTTTGACCAGTCTGACCCTTCTCCTCTGATCTCTCTCATTAACAATGCATTTAACATTCTCTGCGAACTCTAGAGACTGTTGCATTTGAAAATCCCAGGAGATCAGCAGTTTCTGAGATACTCAAACCACAAAGATAATCATTCCACAAAGATCTGGTCTGAACAACAGCTGAACCTCTGGACCACGTCTGCATGCTTTTATGCATTTAGTTGCTGCCAACTAAATGCATAAAATTGAATATTAAACATTTGCATTAACAAACTGGTGTACAGGTCTACCTTATAAATTGATCACTTAGTGTGCATGCGGCCGTGGCTGCCTTAAAACCACGTTTTTAAATGTGAAAATTAACATTTATTATTGAGTATTGAATTGCCAATTGGATAACATGTTATCTTATTTTAAGCAGCGTTGTCATTAAGACTGGGTGTACATATTGGGCTGATCAGAGTTCTCCCACTAGCAATGATGATTGGCCCTGAACTCAATAACAAACAGCTCGATAAAAAAAAGTTGCCGTGGCCTTATTAAGTCATAGGCAATCACACGGAAACCAGGCAGTGTGCTCTGGAGGGTACGCGACACAAACAGGGCACAGTATTTGTGTGTATCTGAATAATAATATTCTTTAAAAAGAGTTGTCGCAAAGCTGTTAAAAGCGAACGCGGCCTGCCGTCATCCATTAGAGTTCTTGTGTAAATTAAGTTTTCCCGATATATTCTCGAAGTCTTTTACTTTGTTTCTTTTCCGCATATCAAACGAAGAGTGACCTTGGTGCCTCTCCATCCAAACTTCTGCAGAGGTGAGAGGACGTTTTACAATGACACCAATTTCACGGATACTCGAGCCAGAGAGACAAGCAGGGACAACAGTGACACAAGCGAGGACTCTGTGAGCTCTTCTGGATTAGGTTTTTGTGGGTAGTCGCCCCCTTTTTTTTCTCCTTCCTGGAGAATCACCGGCTATCAACTGCAAATGTCACAACTGGCTTTTGGCTGTTAGATTTCGTTGGAGGCTATGATATGAGTTTGGAATGCTGTAGAGGAGCCGTATATATACATATATTTATAGAAAGATATCTAGCGGCATTCCACAGCTAGCTTGGGAGGTCTCCTGTTGTGTCCCTGTGATGCACCACCGCAAGGCTGTCGAAGTAGAGTGTCTCATTATGTGTTTTCGATCAGAAGTTGTGAATGCTCTGTCCATGTGAACGTGTACTGGATATGTGTGTGCCTGTAGTACAGTATATCAGCGTACACTATCAGATAATATTTGTGATATATACACTCCTTTGGCATTTGGTGAGCAGAAAACGGGTGGGGCAGAAAAACATACTTTAAACTCATCATTGGTCTCAACCTGTTTTCATACATTTTCCTTGATTAACAAGCGTGCCAACGATTTGAATAATCAATCGACAAGTAACACAGAGCTTCCTCACATCGTGTCAGGATGATTAAATTACAAATTCAATTTAGAAAAATCAGTTTTAATTGCTTTAAGTGCACAACAAAAAAAGATACACCACACTGTTAACTACTGCATTAGCGTTCTGTATAACCAGCAGTTCCAAAACCTGCACTTCAAGATTGTTTAAAATCTGCGCATTGTAGAGCCTTAACGGGGGAATTCTCTGAGTGTGAGTGCGGATAAGGACCTACATGTATGCACAAATAATGTTTAGAAATTGTGCACAATTTTGTAGTGCAAAATAAAAGCAATAGCATTGTGTGCTACATGGTGTAATTGAGGGCAGCAGGCTATATTTGATTGTGTATTGAGTGCTGTATTGATAATCAAGGAAAATGACTGAAAACAGGTCGAGGCCAATAATCAGTTTAAGGGGGAGTTTTCTGCGCCAGCGATTGTCAGCTCACCAACCACAGCGGACAGTCACTGTCTTGTGAATTCCCGACAGTCGCTTCCATGTCGTCCGCAGCAGTGAGACAACAGTGCGGTTGTATCCTGTAGCGCCGTGCGCTAATGCACGCGGCCGGAGGTTTGTAGCGGGCCGCTTTAGCGGGGCCTGGCGTGTCTCTCCCCTATCCTGTTGCACAAACAGGATGAGACCAAGGAAATCCAAACGTCAGCGCAGATTCATCGATTGCCAGAGCTTCGGATGATTAAACGTGAAACTAAGGATGGCGGAACTCCAAAAAAACAAAAAAACAAAAACCCCTGTATCCCGTATCTGCAAACAATGTCCTGTTCACAAATTGTTGCACAATTTTTTTGTTGTTTGGCAGCAGGGGTAGGCATACATTGCATTTTTTTTTTTTTTTTTTTATCAATTTTTTTCAAACAGGAATACAAGACAAAATACAGGTTACAGACCATCTTCCTGGCCGCCCACCCACTCATACACATACCCACACATACACACAACCACACACACACACACACACACACACACACACATTCATCCCACCCTCCACCCACCCCATCCCACCCGGCCTTCATCTTATCTCTCATGCTAGCCTCTCACAAGAGTCAGTCCGCCAGAATTCAGGTTTTCACCAACCCAGGCCTGAAATTGTTAAGCACAATACTGTTTTTACTTGGCGGGGGGGGGGGGGGGAGTTGGTGCTTGCCATGTAAAATGATTGACTGCCCAAAAGCAAGGACATTATTCAAGCTGCCTCCTCCTCCTTCCTCTGAGTGACCTGAAGCTGCTTTCGGTAATCTGCCAGCCTGTATGTTTAACCGTCAGGGATTCAGCTTTCCTGCTTTTTTTCCTGGTCTAGAAGCTAAAGGTTAAACTAATAATCCCCGGGCCTTGAACTGGAACGGTGGCAACATTTCCGCCACTTTTATTGGCCTGTGATTATTTACGCCAGTGCTGATTTTCGGGGGCACGCCTCTCCGGGCTGCTGCCGCTGAGCTGGGGCGCTGGGGCGTTGGTCTGCTGCTGTGTATCCGCACGGCCGTTGGGCCCTTGAGCAAGGGCCCTTAACCCTGCATTGCTCCAGGGGAGGATTGTCTCCTGCTTAGTCTAATCAACTGTACGTCGCTCGGGATAAGTGCGTCTGCCAAATGCCATTAATGTAATGTAATGTGTATTTAAGAAGGATTTGTGGGGCCCCTGGCAGATGCATGGCCCTAAGCAGCCTCTTGTGTTTGTCATTTATTGGGCCAGCTCTGTTAACTGGAACCAATATAGCTTGACATTAAGGTACATTACTGTAAATGCCTGTGGTCTTTGTCTAATTTTACATGCTTGTTCTCCTAAATGAGTAAATATGCACTGCCATTAGAGAGCTAGCCAGAGCAGAAATGCACAATCAGTGTGATTGTGCCGTAATTGTGTACGGTGCTGTTTCAAATCTGGGGCGCCTTTAGATACAAAAAGCATGTCCAATTTACAAAGCTCCCTTTTAAACTTTACGATCAGAAATAAAAACCATATTGGGTATGTAGTTTATAGTAAAATGTTTAAGACTTTTTAAAGATAATAAACACATTTTCATGGTTGAAATTGCTTTTATGTGTACTCCTACATCCATGTGTTTGTTTGTTTTTTGATCTTTTGGACCCAAATGGGATGACATATCAAATTGCCTGGTTTCTAACATTTAGGCTAATTCATTCCCCATTCAGATAATCCCAGAATAATCCAGATTATTCCTGTGAAAATCTTGGATTAACGCTCAGACCTTGTGATTCTTGTGTGCAATGTTGCAAACCCGCTTCTTGAAATTCAGATTTCGTTTGTGAGTATTTTCTAAAGAAATGAATGATTTTTGGGGGGTTTTTTGTGCCACCAAAAAAAGAAGGAAAAAAAGACCACATATGTGCTCTGAGCAGAGGATAATCGGATCGGATTCGGTGGCATTGTGGAACAGTGTGCTGCATGTTTGGCGGGCACGTGTGTGGAGCGGGGGGAGGTAATTCACACGCTCCTCTGTCACAGGAAACGGCCCGGATGGGTGGCAGCATGTGCTCCGTGCCCTCTCCCTGTTGTGGTACGTTTGGGACTGTTTTTGGAAATGCCAAAGCTTTGTTTTGATGCTAGAATATTAACAAAATGACTCATGATTGTGGGATGCAGCATGCATACTGCACCTCGGTGTCAGAACGGCAGTTCTTCGAGGGGATCGATGCAGGTTTTATTTCCCGGCTGGTTTTGACCCACGCAGCTTTTGACCGGGTGACTTAATCATCCCCATAAGTCACCCAGTGGTCAGTCCTGTTATTATATTTAATAACCCTCCCCCGTATGGCCTGTGTCTCGGTGTCCACTCTGTTACACAGAGGAAAGGATGAATCTCTTCGTAATAGATGTTTACTCTTCTATTGCTGAAGATTTAAACTCAGGTAGGCTGATTTGTAAGGGAGCTCAGATGTGTTGTCACTAGCTATGAATGGCGCCCCGTGGTTCTCTTAGACTTTCACCCCCCCCCCCCCTGTATCTGAGTCAGTTTGTCATTTACCAACCCAAATGGAGGAAGCACAGCACGTGTAATACGCTCACTAAGGCCCGGCTCGTGTGAAAGGGGCTTTCTGCTTAAACCCCGTTTCTCTCAGTTAAGAGGCTCGGCTAATGTAGTTTCTAGAGGGGGCAAAACAGAAGCCTCCTATTTCTAATTTCGTGTAGGAGCGGTTCATTCATAAAACAATGGAGTTCCGTTTTGTGTGATAAAACATTTTGAGTTCTAAAAATGTGCAGATGCACGGAATCATCAACAGAAGATTGGGGCATTTAAACTGACCAAGATAATAAATAGCAATAATATAATTGTATGTATTTTAATATTCAGTGGGTTCCAAAATCAATTTTTATATATCTGTTATAATAACCTTTCTAATAACACTATGGTTATTCCCATTTGCATACAAACTTACTGCAGGGAAATGTGTGGTCACTTACTCTTTAATGCATTATATTGTTTAATTTGTTGACTCTCCTTCATTAATATTCATTATACTGTAATATTTCCTCACTTTGGGTGGTTAACAAATTAAATACGGATCCAGGGTAAATTATTATTCTTTGACTAGGATCACGAGATCATTGGGATCCCAGCTGCATTATGAGTGTAACATATTGGATTATGACAGGGTACAGTTATCCCTGCAGGGCTTGTAAAATGAGCACGGTGTATACTTCATGTTCAGTAATTATGTCCTCATTGTAAGGCCTTTCCGAGGAGCTGATGGGATGGCTGATTCTGTCGGCTGATGTGGTCTACCGGTGACCCGTATTAAACACCGTGTTTAAGAAGTCGCCCTGCTGAAAAAAACCCCAATGAAACAACTCAAGCTAGGTTTTGAAACAGCTGGTGGCTGGGTTGGCCAGTTCAGACCAGCTCCATGCTCAACATGGTTTGACCGACTCAAACTAGGTTTTGAAACACCTGGTGGCTGGTTGACCAGTTGGACTAGCTCTACTGTATAATTCAGCGTGGTTTAACCAGCTCAAGCTGTGTTTTGAAACAGCTGGAAGCTGATATTCCAAGCTGGTCGTTGCTGAATTTCATATTTCCATACTCTGCAGGTTTTCTGTAGGAGTAGCCTGCTGTTTGTGTGCACTGTAGCTCTTCACTCGAGAGGCTGGCCCTACGTGTGAAAACACTTGTGTAGCACGTCCAATGGCGTAACATAGCCACTTACGGTTAGGTAGCGAATGTGCTCTCCTCTCTGCATGCATTCAAGTGGCGCAAAACCTGCGTGTAGGCGTTTTCCTTTTTACAAAACTGACCGAACCTATGTTGTATGTATAGTGTGTATGTAGTATAAATATATACAGTAATGGAACCTCAGACATAGGACCCTTTAGGCATTATGGACTGGCTGGTCGGTCAGTGGGAAAGGGCGTTAGCATGGAAGTAGCGTAAGCATTGATGCAAAAATGTGTGCATTAAATGGAAACTGCATTATTCTATTTACATTCTATTTGCAGTACCATACAGTAGCACCATCTACAGATTTCACAGCTTGCTTTGCATGCTGGTCCTGTTGTACTGCTGGTCTATAGTCTACGGGTATTATCTCAAGTGGAATTATAGTAGCTCTTGGTGTGAAACTTTAAAATAGACCAACAGTACTGTGTTTGGTCTACAGGAAAGTTTTGGCAGGAAATCCTGGGACACATTCTGGAATTTCTGAAGATGAAAAATAATTTATCTGAAGTCGTACTGAGAGAATATGTGAGGATTTATATCTGTGAATACCGTAGTATATTATATACCACTAAGGGTGTCCAAAAATACTGACAAAACCGCTCTGAAAACTTAGCGAGGTCTGGAACGTGGTGGCGGACCTGATCAGAACCGTCGTGTGCTCCCCTTCTCTGTTTCGGTTTTCACCATTTCAGTTCCTCCCCCCGTCAATAAGCTTCCTGTCGGCTGCCCATCCCCCCACCCCGGGTCGTGGGGGCGTCCGGTTTTCCGGCCCGGTTTTCCAGTAACCAGGGAAGTGGAGAACCAGCACCTCGGCACTGACAGACACACTTCTGGGAAGCTCCCAGTGCATTATGGGTCTCCCTCGTGTCCCGCTACGGAACAGAGTGCATTATGGGCCGATATGAAGCTGTCACCCCTGGTGTAAAATCCTGCTGTGACCGGCTTGAAATGGCCAGCTACCAGCTGTTTCAAAACCTAGCTTGAGCTGCTCAAACCATGTTGAGTATGGAGCTGGTCTGAACTGGTCAACCGGCTACTAGTTATTTCAAACCCAAGCTTGAGCTGTTTTATCAGGGACCCGAAAGTGCCTTGTTTTTGTAATGTAGCGAACACCGTGCTCAGTCCATTGACATTGCATTGACTCCTTTTAGCATGTTCCCTTATGTTAGCATTCCTGAATGGTACCAACTCTCATCCCACTGGCATGGGGAAAGATAGGAGGCGGGATTGGGCTTACCCCTTTCTCCCTTTTTATACCTGCATGTTTCCAGACCTTTACCCAGTTACCTGCGAGCATTTCCGCGTGGAGTGCCTCCACACAGCATTCCACACGGTTAGGTTCAATATTTCAGACATTCAGAGAAAAAAACTATGCAGTAAAAAAAAAGAAAAAATGAAACAAACTGCTCTTTGAGCCTCGAAAAAGCCCTGAATCCTAGTTGTTGTTGTTGTTTGTGCCCTCTGAATTGCTCATGTGACGGTGCGGGAATTAGCCCGTGAATGTCCTGAGACATATGATCCGCGTTTTTTGAGGATGCGCGGCCGTAGAGACGCCCTGAGACGCGGGCGAAAAACCAGGAGGGCTACATCCTCACTGCTCTGTGATCAATCGATTATCGTGCGGCGTTCACCGTCGTAGATTGACCCACTAACCCTGCCATTGTGTCTGCACAGCTCTCCAGAGGCCCAGACCTGCTGTGTCCGGTCTGGTCGGCCTGTCGCAGTGGCCACGCCCTGCATGCCACTGCCTGCGACCTTTGTCATAGATTGTATGATTTCCTATTTCCTAGAATGCGCTGTGTTGATGCATCCTACGGTTGGAATTTTTTCCCCTTAGAAGCAGTGTCGGAACTTTCTGTGTTCCCTGGTCTACAGTGACCAGCTATGACCAGCTACCAGTTGTTTCAGAACATAGCTTGAGCTGGTCAAACCATGTTGAGCATGGAGCTGGTCTGAACTGGTCAACCAGTTACCAGCTGTTTCAAAACCTAGCTTGGGCTGGTCAAATCATATTGTGTATGGAGCTGGTCTGAACTGGTCAACCAGCTACCAGCTGTTTCAAAACCTAGCTTGAGCTGTTTTGTACAGCAGGGTTGTTTCATGGCACGATGACACAATCCCCATAACACGGGCCAGTCCTCTGACTGCATGACGGCATGAAGAAACTTGAATCTTGAGTTAATGGGAAACACTTGACGTCCGTCGTCATTCTCATTAAAACTCAAGTTGGATTCGGTGTGACTGGGCTCAGTAAACCTTCATCCCGATTTCGGTTACCCCCTTCTCTCTCCCCTGATCCCCACGCCCTCTTTTTATAAGGGGAGGGCACTCCACTTCCATCTCCGAAAAACGTAGTTTATATTTGTACAGGTGGTGTGTGTTATAAAGGGGGTTCCCGGGGGAGAAGGAAACACATGCTGGATTTTTGGGGGTGTTGTGCGAGGGGAGAGGGGCGGGGGGGGGCGGGTCTGCCTGGAGTCCCGGCATTCCGACATTCCCTTACGGCATGCGCTCTCCCATTTCACATGGACAATCAGCGGAGCTTGTTTTTCCAGCCCCGGCTGGAGATACCGAACGCGCTGGCTGCCTTCAGGAGGCCGGGCCGGGCTATCTAATATCGAATAGCGGGCACAAGCTGCCTGTCTTGTGACCTTTCTGGAGAACGTGTGGCAGGACATTAATGAATTTCATCAGCGCTAAGTGCTAGCTGGCTGCTGCTGCTACTGCTCGGGAATTTTTGGGGAATTCTTGGAGCCCTGTGAGCTTCACCCAGGCACGCCTGCTCCAAATCGCCCTCAGTAAATCCAGTTGTGTGTGTCGAGCTCTGTTCCTCTTGAACACACGTGAACTATGAGCAACGTTTCTGGGTGAGGAATTGTGTCATTGTTGTGGCAGGGTGAGCAGGCCATAGTGCCAGGTGGTTCCCTCCCTTATAAGTACAATAAAATAATAAATCTGTGTCTTACGTACTGTGTACATCCTGTTAGGCGCGGTTCACTCTGTTTTTAAAAAAAAGTTTCCTGATGTGAAAAGAGGATAAAAGGCAAAGAGTGAAAGGAAAATGAACCCAGGAGTGTGTGTGTGTTTTTTTTTTAAGGGGATGAAAATGTGACCTACTCTCTCTCTGGGTGTTGGGCGGGTCGCGGAGGCCTCCGGTCGAACATATGACCGTTCCCCGCAGCCCTTTCCGGGGGAATGAATCGCTCATTCTGCCACAAGAGCAACGCATCTGCGCTGCAAGAACTGTGAATGACAAAAGGCCGCATTGTGTCATCCTCAGCCTGGCCTTATTCTGCTCATCTCAACAGTTTGCCCACACTCCCGTTTTTTTATTACTATTAATAAATGATTAATATTTATACATACAGGGCTAACTCTTTGCCGCGGTTTAGTGAATCCTGGCTTTGTGTGTGTGTGTGTGTGACCTCTTTTTTAGTGGACGAGGAACGGGAGGGACAGCTTAAAGGAGGATTTTTGTTTTTTGGATTTTGGCAGAGGTCACGGGGAAGCGTTTTAGAGGCTCTGCGCTGTACGGAATAAGGCCAGCTGAAAAATGTAGGCTCACAGAGACATTTTCCTGAGTAAGATCATCGTCAGCACTATGACGTCGGTATTTTTAGCTTCGTGCACTTTGCGTAGTTTGAGTATTTTTCACCAGTCGCCACCACCAAAATATTTCGCTTTTTAGATGGGGATATTTTCACAGTCGACCTATTTCAAAATTCTGGAATCACTTAGCGAGGACCGCGTTTGTCAAAAACGCTGTCGAAAGTTCAGGATTCGGTCTGCCATTCATAACATTTTGCTTTAAAACAACCTTTGTTCCAGTTTGTTTTCTTCCTGTTTCGTAAAAGGTTGGGAGGGAGTGGACATTCCTGCTGAGCTGAGGAATGAGCCCTGCTGCCAGAAAAATCCAAATTCTGCCCGTTTTTCACAAAAGCTGCGCTCACCCCCGCTATCTAATGAGGACACATCAACCTAACAAAGTGGCAAAAATGTCAGGGAGGTCGTTCTCAATTTGTTCTGGCTCCCTTCCACCAAACCGAACGCCTCTTCAACATTCATTTCAGATAAAATTTTTAGAAACGAAATGAAAATTAGATTTTTTTTTTTTTTTTTCTTTAAAAAAATTAATCTGGTAGTGGGCGTGCCTGAACATAATGCGGTCGGTATCACGAGAGAATAAACTGCAGCGTCTTGAGTTTGGCGGATTTCAGCGAACGCCTGAACATTGAACGTCAGCGTCCGTCCTCCTGACGAGCGCCGAAGTATTCCGGCGATCGCAGTCGCCGTTTCTTAAATTTAAATTAACGTTAACGTGCTGCAAGCCTCACGTTGTGCGCTTGGCGGGGACGACCGTTTAGGAAAAGCCCGCTGCGATATTTCAAAAGCGTGAGCTCAAAGACCTCGGTGTGGCGCTCCCTCGCATGTAAATCACACTTTCCCGCATGAAATGTCATCTCGGTGCAGTAAGTCATTTTAAGTGCTCGTGGCATGCAGGTTTGAAACCGAGTCCTGGTGAAATGGGTCCAGGAAAAAAGAGGCAAGCAGTTGGGGGACTGCTGGGGGAATGCTCCGGATAGTTTTTGGATGAAGGCGTTATGTGCTATAGTGGAGTATCCCAGCAGTCGTGAATGAGGAGCGCGCTGCAATTTGGGAGGTACTATAGCAGCCGTGAATGAGGCACAGTACAGCTCAGTAGGTACCGTAGCAGGCGTGAATGAGGCACGCACTACAGTTTGGGAGGCACTGCCAGTGAAAAAGGGGAGTGAGGTGTCTGAAGGAATGCAGCGTAATCTGAACTGGAACATATGTAGGAGTGGACCGTTTTGGAAGAGAGAGAGAGGGCGTGTGTGTGTGTGTGTGTGTGTGTGCGTGCGCATGCCTGCGTATAAGTGCAAGTCTGTGTGTCTGTGCAAATGCGTGCTTGCGGGCATTTGAGAGCAGAGTCAGTACAAAATGTGAGTGTGTGCGTGCATCTGTGTGTGTGTGTGTGTGTGTGCATGCCTGCGCATACATGTGTGTGTGTGTGTGTGTGTGTACAGGCCTGCTTGTGGGCACGCCCATTTGAGAGCAGATTCAGTACAAAATGTGAGTGTGTGTGTGCATGCCTGCGCATATATGCGTGTGTATCTGTGTGTGTGTGCATGTGAGTGTGTGTGCATGCATGTGCATACGTGCATGTGTGTGTGTGTGTGTGTGTATCTGTGTGTGTGTGCACAGGCCTGCTTGTGGGCACGCCCATTTGAGAGCAGAGTCAGTAGAAAATGTGAGTGTGTGTATGTATGTGTGTCTGCATGTGAGTGTGTGTGCATGCATGTGTGTGTGTGTGTGTGTGTACAGGCCTGCTTGTGGGCACGCCCATTTGAGAGCAGGGGTCGGTAGAAAATGTGAGTGTGTGTATGTATGTGTGTCTGCATGTGAGTGTGTGTGCATGCATGTGTGTATGTGTGTGTGTGTGTGTACAGGCCTGCTTGTGGGCACGCCCATTTGAGAGCAGGGGTCGGTAGAAAATGTGAGTGTGTGTGAAAAGTATTTAAGGATGAGTGCGTCCAGCTTAGGAAGGAACCGGAGTCTTTCCCATTCTCACTCCTCAGCTGGCTATAAAAGCAAAGAAACTCCGGATGTGTGAGCTCAGCCCTGTCAGATTGGCTGCTCTAGGGGGACGATGCCTTCCCCCCACTCTGCCCCCAATCCATTGTGCTCCTCTGAATGTTTTCTCTCCCTCCCTCTCTCCCTCTCTCCCTCTCTCTCTCCTGGGCAGGATGTCTGAGGCATTGTCACAGCAGGAGAGACTCCAGGCGATAGCGGTAAGTAAGACTTCCTAAACCGTCGAGCGTTGAACTTCATCTTCAGACTTGAGTGAGCGAGCGAGTCAGTGTGAGTAAATGAAAAAAATTAAAACTTTGAAACTTTTCTGCGACAGGCTTTTGTGTGCTGATTCTGAGTGATCGTTGCTATGGCCACATCAGCTGTGTACAGTGCACCATTTTAAAAATGCCCATTAGGGTACAGCACAAACTGCTCATGTACTGATTCATAATTATTTGTTCTATATTACCCAATTAGCCGCTTAACTAAAAGGGCCTCGCCCTGAAAGCACTTGCTTATATTTGGCCTTAATATCAGCAAATGTGCTGTTCTCTAATAGCCCAAATAGTGAGTACTGTGTGTGTGTGTGTGTGTGTTTTCACCACTGTCCACACTGGTTATATTTTATATTCCCTGGTTATGGGTATGCACTTTGTTGTATGTCGCTCTGGATAAGAGCGTCTGCCAAATGCCATTACATCAGCGTAGGTTGGTAAATCCACTGATGTAAAGGTAAATGCAAGCATATCTTCCACCAACCAATCATCACCACCATCAGTTCTCCACCTACTAACCTGCTCATTCAGATCTTAAACTCCTGGCTCTTCATTATCACTCCAGACTTCAGTAGAGATACAGGAGGGCTGCCCAACCCTGTTCCTGGAGATCTACCAGCCTGTAGGTTTTCACTCCAACCCTGACAAAGCACACCTCATTCAACAGCCAGAGCAGGGCTGCCCAACCCTGTTCCTGGAGGTCTACCATCCTGTAGGTTTGGTTTTCAGTGAGATACCTCTGCCCTCCACTCACCATCACCACCTCAACTATTTATCATCCCCCCCCCCCCCTTTGATTCCTGTCAGCTGAGGGAAAGAACCAAAGAGGCAATGCACTCTAATGCATTAATCGATCCCCCCCCCCCCACACACACACACACACTCACGCACAATACATGCACACACAGACAAAACCAACCAACCACACACACACACTCACACACACACACACACAGTTCATCCTTACACACCCCAACCCTCTTTACCAAATCTGCTGCCTGCTTCCTTATCCCAAAGAATACATAATAGGGCACTTAGAGAATCTCTTAAACACATCCTGCCTACTTCCTACCTCCCGGTGCACCTGCTCCCACTGTTCTGCGTTTCCTTGCCCCTCCTCTGTCTCTCTCTCCCTCTCTCTCTCTCTCTCCACCTCCCTCCATTTCATTCTGTACAGCTCAATAATGCTGTATTGGCAGAAACCTGCCGACTAGCCCCGCCAAGGCTAGCATTGCAGTCCGCTCAGTTGTATAAATAATACATCGTCCATGCTAACTAATGTTTGTCTCGGCTGCGTTTTTTTTCCCCCCCTCAAACTCCTTTTATGGTAGCCCCCCCGCCCCCGCCCCCTCCCCACTCTCTAGCCTCTCTCTCCCTCTTTTTTTCATCCCATTTTCTTTTTCTCTCCTTTGTTTCCTCATCCCTCGCTTGAAAGTGATATCCTCCCTGGCTGTCCGTCTGCCTCACCATGGCTCGCTGCACCGAGATTAAGGCCCTGCTGATGCTGCAAACGCGCTTGCCGTTAGCGTTTTTTAAACGAGGGGGGTAATGGATTATGGCAGAAAGTGACCGGAAGAGCACAATGCAAACACGCCGCAGTGAGTGGCAGTCGGAGGGAGGGTGAGCGGCACTTTGTGTAACATACCCGTCCTCGCAGATTCGATTATGCGATGATCTCATGGCAGAACCGCCAAAAAGAAAAAAGCCAAACAGCCTCATAGCTGACGTTACCAAACAGCCTCATAGCTGACATTACCAAACAGCCTCATAGCTGACATTACCAAACAGCCTCATAGCTGAAATTACCAAACAGCCTCATAGCTGACATTACCACACAGCCTCAATAGCTGAAATTACCAAACAGCCTCACTCATAGCTGACATTACCACAAGCCTCATAGCTGAAATTACCAAACAGCCTCATAGCTGAAATTACCAAACAGCCTCATAGCTGAAATTACCAAACAGCCTCATAGCTGAAATTACCACACAGCCTCATAGCTGAAATTACCAAACAGCCTCATAGCTGACATTACCAAACAGCCTCATAGCTGACATTACCAAACAGCCTCATAGCTGACATTACCACACAGCCTCATAGCTGAAATTACCAAACAGCCCCATAGCTGACATTACCAAACAGCCTCACTCATAGCTGACATTACCACACAGCCTCATAGCTGAAATTACCAAACAGCCCCATAGCTGACATTACCAAACAGCCTCACTCATAGCTGACATTACCACACAGCCTCATAGCTGACATTACCTCTGTCATTTCACTTATGGGGTTCTGACTACTCGGTCGGCTGAAAGGTGGGACATCCTAAATACACGCCCTGCTGAAAAAAAAAACAGCTGGCAGCTGGTTGACCAGTTAGACCAGCTCTGTAACTCAACATGGCTTGACCGGCTCAAGCTATGTATTGAAACAGCTGGTAGCTGGTCATTTCAAGCCGGTCATAGCTGGATTTTACCCCCAGTGGGCGGAGCTGGAGATACGATGAGCGACCATTTCGGTGATTCCATCTGAATAAGGAATAAAAAAAAAAAAAAGGCTTACGGTGGCTGACTCTGGGAGGTTTTACCAGGGCGGCGAGGGGGTGGGGGCGAGTGTGTGTGTGTGTGTGTGTGTGTGTGTGTGTGTGTGTGTGGGTGGGCAGAGTAAATGGAGCCTGCTGTCAGCCGTACTACTGTGCCCCAAAATCTGGTGGATAAACAGGCCCTTAAGCCGCTAAAAGAAAAACAGTAACACGCAGGAAATGGTTTGTTTCTGCTTAGACCTTAATTACTTAATAAGCCCATGAAAATGTCTTGTAAAAAGTCAATGCATTTTTCCCAACCGTCTGCTCAGTGGTAATGATAAAGTGCTGATGGTGAAATAAATAACACTATTACTGGACTCTATTTTCTGTTCTGTTTCGCGCTCTTTCACAACAGTATATCTACAGTGTGTGGTAATATTATGACTACCTGTCTGCGCTAACTTATTGATATTTCTGCATTTGAAATTAATGTTTATATTCAAGAAGAGATGTATCATTTCCTTTTTCCATACCATGCCTGTGTGACAATGGTTTAATGCTGGTACTGCTCTAAGGAGGAAAAATATAAATACCATATCTCCATACTTATATATGATGATGATGATGATGATGATGATGATGATGATGAAGATAATATTTAATAATGATGTATTCACTTTCCAGATTCACTATCAATGTTATATACTGAAACTGTCATTAAATCATGGTGCCTTATGTCCTTAGGCAATTTATATAAAAATTTTGTTGCAAACTAAAATTAAAGTCCATGTTCCCACCAAAACAATGATCTGATAACAAAAGAGTGGAATAGCAGAGACACACCCACACGCAGCTGAGAGATAATTCAATCGATAGAATTCCAGCTAGGTTGTGGATTGCAGATGATGACCATTTCTGCCTTTCCCTGAGGGGAAAAACTATTAATATTGATGTCTTTCTACTAATAGTTAAATACAGATTTCAGTGCAAGACTGGGAACTGTCTTGCACTGAATCTTTCCAATCGCTTATTTTTCACCTCCTGTCTCCTTGTTCTTTGCCTGACCTGGAAATCGATTGAGGTCCACCATCTTTTAGGGAATTCCAACCCGTTCCTTGTAAGAGCTTGAAGCTGAAGTTAGGAGGCTCCCAAAATTTCCTTGAACAAGAAAACATGAGCGCATCCTTTGAGGACGTTTTTGTTCGGAATTTGTGGCGTATAAATGATCGACCTGTGGATCCACCTCTCCCCTTCGGCCACACACCTGCCACGTTTGTAACTGACGTAGCTTCAAGCTTATGTTTGGTCGATTTGCCTAATACGCGTTTTGTCAATTTCCCCCCTTTTCTTGTATTTCCTGATGGGTGGAGCTAGGAGTAGGAAAAGGAGCAAGGAACAGAATACAGAGGTGAAAAATAAGTGATTGGAAAGACCTTGTAGAGCAATGGCCTCAACCCATGGTGCTGGGGAGCTACTGGGTCTGCTGGTTTTTGTTTTCACCTTAAAATCAGCACCCTGTTGACACCCAGGTAACCAGGTGAGGTGAGTTAACTGTGCAATCAACTGCTCTAATGGATTAATAAAGTGCAGAGTGACAACAAAAACCAGTACACCCTGTAGCTCTCCGGGACCAGGGCTGGAGACCACTGCCGTAGAGTACCTGCAGAAGGAGAACTGTGCGAGGACAGCAACAGGACCGGCAGCATCGTCTTCACCCCCCGAGTAAATGTGCCTTTGCTCTTCTGCAGGAGAAGCGGAAGAGGCAGACGGAGATCGAGAACAAGAGAAGGCAGCTGGAAGATGATCGCAGACAGCTCCAGCACCTCAAGGTGAGAACCACGGCCTGTGCACCTCCCAGGGAGATGGCCTCTTGTCATTGCCTGTCCTGTAGTCTGGTCTCAGTGGTTATGATGGCATCCGTGATGATGGTGTCTCTAAAATCCAGCTATGCCAGCTTGACCAGCTTGTAAATTGAGCTGGTTATAATTGATCTAGCTGGGCTAGCTGGGTATGAGGTGGTCAACCAACATGGCTAAGCTGGTCATAAGCTGGTCCGCTGGTTATGGTGAACCAGCTCATAAAACCATGTCAAGCTAGAAGCTGGCCTGAACTTGTCAACCAGCTAAACCATGTAGAGCTGGTCTGAACTGGTCAACCAGCTAAACCATGTCCAGCTGGGAGCTGGTCTGAACTTGTCAACCAGCTACCAGCTGTTTCAAAACCTAGCTCTAGCTGTTTTTTTGAGCCAGGATGGCTTCTAATGAAATGAGCAGTTGCCATTGGCCTATAGCTACAGTTACAGATGATGGTGCCCTGCCTCTTCCTTGTTTATGTGTATAAATCTGAATTGCTGCAGTGTCTAGCATTTGTCTGTGGTAGCCGAGGTTAGAGTGAATGAAAGGCATTGTGCAGTTGGATCTGTATGGTGTGGCCACAGGAACAGCTGTCCCCCCAGACTAGCCTGGCCTCTTATGGGTCGAGTCCTCATGTGACACAGGCCAGAGAGGGTGCCCTCCTCTGTTTAAAGTCCCTGTGGATGTGTTTAAAGTCCCAGTCTTCTGTCGGGAAGTTTTGGCACATGGCACAAGGGCGACATGGCTCAGGCAGTAAGAGCACCTTGCATGGCAGCCAATCGCCGTCGGTGTGTGAGTGTGTGTATGAATGGGTGAATGAGAAGCATCAATTGTACAGCGCTTTGGATAAAGGCGCTATATAAATGCCCACCATTTACATGGATCTCCTTTAGAAGGTGGATTTTTTAAGGACTTTTCCTGTTTTGGAAGAATGTTGAGTTTCCTCCAGCTAAACGTACAGTGCATTGTGTTTCGCTGCTCCGTTCTTTTTGTGTCCGTTACAGTCTGAATATTCTGAAACTTCAGGTTTTGTTGTGGATTTATTGTCAGTTTTTTTATGTTTAGCTTGTCTTGACAATGTTTATTTGTGTGCCCAGTGAGGCACACAGTACGTATGTGATAAAACAGCAATCACAGGATTTAACGGAAGGTTTCACAGCAACAGTGAATAACAAAAGCCGGGGTGATAAAGGGAAGTGGATGAACGTTTCAAAGCAAATAAAATCCAGGGCAGAGAAAACACCAAGGCAATGATATTAATCTGGGTGCACCACAAAAATTCATTATAGAGCAAACGGCCTGAACAAAGTAAACCAAGTTGAGCTGAGAAAGATTTTCAAAGCTCTGGCCAGACAGAGATAAGATCCAAAAACTCTGCTCATTAGCAGTTTCCATGGAGCCCAAACGCACAGTCAGCACGATGTGGAGTGAAAGAGCAGGCGCTCACTCTGAATGGTCAGAGAAAACTGGGCAGTGGGGCGGTCGAGCTCCAGAGGGGCTCCAGTGGTCTGACATTTAACTCCTAAATAACCCCCTTTTCCAGTTCAGTTTGCAGTTTGGCTTTGGGGCGACTGACCTTGAGAGGGCTTCCAGCGGTCTGACTTTTAACTCCTAAATAACCTCCTTCTTTCAGTTTGTAAATCTGAACAGTTTCGGGTGACCAGGCTCACAAGGGCTTCCTGTAGCCTGACATCTAACTGCTAAATAACCATAATTTTTCAGTTCACTTGGTAAATCTGAACAGTTTCAGGGCAAAACAGGCTTGAGAAGGGTCCCAGTGGTCTGACATTTCACTCCTAAATAACCCCCCTCTTTTCAGTTTGTAAATCTGAACAGCTTTGGGGCGACTGAGCTTGTGAGGGCTTCCAGTAGCCTGACATCTAACTGCTAAATAATCCTAATTTTTCAGTTTGCAAATCTGAACAGTTTTGGGTGACCAGGCTCACAAGGGCTTCCTGTAGCCTGACATCTAACTGCTAAATAACTGTAATTTTTCAGTTCAGTTGGTAAATCTGAACAGTTTCAGGGCAAAACAGGCTTGAGAAGGGTCCCAGTGGTCTGAAATTTGACTCCTAAATAACCCCCCTCTTTTCAGTTTGTAAATCTGAACAGCTTTGGGGCGACTGAGCTTGTGAGGGCTTCCAGTAGCCTGACATCTAACTGCTAAATAATCCTAATTTTTCAGTTCGTAAATCTCAACAGGCTGTTTCAATTTCCACACTGGCAAAACTCAGCCACATTGACAAAGCCTCATCCACATGTATCAGAGGTTGATGTACTTAGGCCTTGTTTGCTTTTTTCTCCCCGGTTTCGGCTATTGAAAGCGCAGGCCACGGTGTCCAGTGAAGTGGCCTGTGCTTTTCATTCAAAGGGACTGGAGTGTATAATGGGCCTGATTACAATGCTTAGCTGTTAGGGGCTGATGATTAAACGAAAATGTGTGGGGAGGAGTTGTGCTCCCCCCCCCCCCCCCCCCCCTCCGTGTGTTTATGTATCTGTCCCAGAATGGGCGCCTCTGTGCTCACTGTTCATCGGGCCAGGAGCTGGCCACCAGGAGCCTGAACGTAATTACGGGCGATAGTGTGTCCGGAGGCTGGTTCACCGCGCTGTAGATTAGCGCTCTGCTCCTCTCCCTCTCATTAGGCGGCCAGCAACATCCTGCATCGAGGTCAAGTCCAGCTGTTAATCCACTCAAGTCCCATAACACGGATGTTGGAACTGCTATTTTTGGTGGAGTTGAATTCTCTGGGGGGTTTACACCCAAAGGAAACGTGGACGCATCCTTAACCAAACACCGAATAATGGGTGTATTTTTCTTTGTGTTTTTTTGGGGGGGGTTTTTTTGTTTTGTTTTTGCTAATACGGTGAAGCTGAAGGTGTTGAATTTCACGTTGGGTAAATACTCCGGAGAAGTAATGTACCTACGCGTGTGAGATTTGTTTTAATCGAACGCAAAAAAAACACCGTATTTTCTGCAGCTCCATTTTGCTTCGAGTGGGGTTATGAGGCGTTGTTTATCATTCCGGTTTGGCTTTAGGTTGGCGGCCTTTTTGAAGCCATTGTCCTCCTCCTAGCAGCTTATCAGACACAGGTTGTATGTGGAGCCCGGGAGGGCCCTCTGAAGCTTTGTCTGAAGCTTTGTCTGCTATTTTCTGCCTGGATTGTGTAGCGCGCGTGTGGAGAGGGGCGAGCGTGCTGCGTGTCAGATGCCCTGTCGCTCTGCCAATACGCACTCCGAGCAGACGTCTCCTGGGAGTGGGAGGGGAGAGAACGGAGGGGAGGGGAGAGGAGAGGAGGGGAGGGGGAGGGAGGGAGCAGCCTTCTCTCTCTCTCTCTCTCTCTCTACGTCTCTTTTCCGTGAGGTACCAAGGAGGAGACGCAGAGACGGGTGGGATGGAAAAACCCCGAGAGATCGTTTTTAGGATTGTGCTGTTTTGTGCCTTCAGGATGGGGAATGATGTCTGCCTGTGCTGTGTGGCTCATTTCTGAATATTCCTGGTGACGGATTGAATAGATCATCCCTCGGTTAAGTCAGCGAATGCAATACGGGCTATTCGCCGCCCCCCCCCCCCCAGATTACTGCCGTTAAACACAATGCCTGAAGGGTGGGTGTTGCCTGAGAGAGAGAGAGAGAGAGAGGGAGAGAAAGAGAGAGAGGGAGAGAAAGAGAAAGAGAGAGGGAAAGAGGGAGAGAGAGTGGGGGAGCAAGAGAGGGAGCGAGAGGGAGAGAGAGAGAGGGAGTGAGAGGGGGGAGAGTGAGAGGGAGAGTGAGAGGGAGAGAGGGAGAGATCAGTGCAGTCTGATCCGTTTAAAATATGCTCATGATTAATGGATGAAGTCATACAAAGAAATACAATTGGGAGGTAAAGCACATTCACGATGCAAAAACAAAACAATGCAAAGGTGTGTGTGCCTGCGTTTGTATGAGATAACTGTTCACAACATTTCCATTTTTCTGTTTTCATTTGCTAAATGACTAGTACTGTCTAGACAGCCATTGCATCAAATGAGAATTTTTCAGTTACTAATAGCCATCTTAGGCATGAATAATGCATGTCTGTTCTACTATTTATTTATTTATTTACTTATCCAGATCTACTCACAAGGCTAATGTGGCATAATGCATTAACAAATCATACAAACAATAAAAAATAGTTATCAGAATTACAGCAAATCGCCATCAAGCTTAAAAGCTATAGCAGTAAAATCATAATGTCTAACGCTTATATTTAATGGCATTTCACGCTAAAGGAAGCAATAACGATGACTATTTAGAATAACCTATCGCTTGTCACCTTGCACGCAGACATCTGAAAGCCATGCTCTAAAGATTGTTTCGTAAGTTTTTTTTTCCGGAATTGGATCCAACATATTCTGTGTTTGTCAAAGGTAATCACCTCAACTGGCATTGCAGTCTGTTACAGAAATGAACGGCTAATTTCATGTGAATCCATTAGCAAAGCTAATATCAGTAATCAACGATCGGTTGTTGTGAACGGCCCTTGTGTTTTCGTAATGTTCTCTATCCCATGCGTGCCCTGGAGCTCACCCTAAGGGGACATTGCAGAAGCGCCTCTACAGCGCATGTGAACCTCGCCTTATTGTTATTTTCAGATCGGGACCAAATCGTAAGAAAAGTGGTCGGTCTGAAAGTCGCTTCTTGCTACGTGTGAGATACCGTTCCGACCCGATCTGACTGACTTACGGGTTCCCGATTGTTATTTGACATGTCAAAAAAAACGTGGTTACGATCGGCTTGAATTTGTCAGGCGTGAGAGGTCTTGCGAGCAGATTCTGCATTTCAATTCCAGTTGACCAATCAGGAAATGGTCCAATTTGTGACATCTTCCTAATCCTGTTGGGAGCACTGAACTCTGTATGGTTGGGAGCCGTATAGTCAATGCTATCATCTGATCGGTGTCACAATCTCACATTGCAAAGCGTGCGAGGGCATCCAAGCTCGCAACTTTGTGACCCGTGAGAAAAATCTTACCTTTAGGCACTCTCAGGACGCCCGCGGGCTTCACGCGGCTGGAGGGCCCCAGTTTTAGGCAGTCCTGGCATTGCCTGTGCCCCTCTCTTAGGTCCCCTTTGTGGGCCAGAGAAGAGGACGGGCCCTGGCCGGGCGCCCTGGCGTCCGTTCCACTATCCTCCTTAATGGCGGGGGCCCTCCTGGCTCAGCGCGTGCATTAGCGCAGACTGTGAGCCGACCGGCCAACTGGAAGCTAATTGACGTCTCTGGCCTCGGCCGGGCTGGAGTAAATAAGTGGTGGCTGCTTGGCCGGGGCGGAGACGTGGGCGGAAGAGGGTCAGAAGGATCCCCGCAGATAAAAAAAAACCCGATTCCTGTCAAACAACATCTCCGCTCCGGGGGCCCCGCGGTGGCAGCTAACAAGGCTAACCGCGCGTAACCGCTCCGCGTCGCGTCTGTCAGAACGTCTTCTGCGGCGACTTCAATGCATCGCTTCAGTCAGTCAATTCTCATATCTCAGATTTTCCTTGAGGAACTTCAGGATTCATAGGCTAGGCTTGGCTTAAAATTTTGCCCAGGCTGCCTGGAACGCATGAATAATTAATTTTAATCCCTTGCTATTTTTAAAAAATTCACATTCTAATATGATAAGTGTGAAGACCTAACCGTTACATTTTTACACAGTTACTTTGACAGTTTTGCCATTTTGCTTATTGTCTGTTACGGATGTCATGTCATTCCATTGAAAAAATTAAGTGATGATTCGGGTTGGACCTCACCAAGGTCACAAAATCTTAGTAGCTAGTTTAATTTCCCATATTATAGCTGTATTGTCTACCAATGTGTTTGTTGTGTTTGTATGTACACGTGAACTACCCTGAGTTGTTTGTTGCTGTGCTACAGTTATAGCTGTGAATCCCTTTCTCCCCAAGCCTCCTGCAGTCTGACTTCACCTGTTAATTGAAAAACAGCAACAAAAGTGTTCATTGAAAAAACGGTATACCATAATCCTGGCCACTTTAAAAACATATTGGCTGTGCACATGATTCTGGAGTACAGTTTCCCCTCATGAAAAGCAATGGAGATGAGTATCTTCTTCCCAGTTTCTAATGAGCTTAAAAGTATAAAATTAATTTTAAAAAATCATTTTCTTGCAACCTGTGCAGTCAAAGGCGTTGCGGGAACGATGGCTGCTGGACGGGGCGCCCTCTGCTGGTCCGGAGGAGGATGAAGCGAAGAAACAGCTTCAGGAAGACGAGGCCAAGACCAAGGGTCTGGAAGAGTCTATTGGCAGGTGGGTTTAAGGGGGAAAACAGATACAAATGTGGGGCCAAATATGAATTGTGAGGAAAGCTGTGTTTTATTTTTCCTCTGTTGCTGGTGCATTCTGGGACAGGAGTGGGCTACGCTTTCCATGTAATGGCGGTAGCTTGGCAACGTTGGTCAAGACGCATGTAGCAGAGAAGTTATCTGAGTGCTTTTTTCTTTTTTTTACCACTCCCATACTTTAAATAAAATGTTTTCAAGTTGCGTTACAAATAATGGAAGCCTCAGTTCTGTGACTCTGTGCAACCTACTTACATGTTGGGAACAGTAGTTTATTATGGAACTACTTATCTCAAAGATATATTATAGTGCAAAATGATATGTTATATATAAACCGTGTGCATATACTATTATGAACTTTACAGCACAGCACATACAACACATTCTATCTGCTGTAAAAGGAGAACGTGATGGAGTGGCTTAAAATAAAAATAAAACGGCTTAAAATAAAGTTTATATGTGCACATCTAGTGGTTCAGGCTAAGCTTCCTGGGTAGGCAGGAGGAGTGCAGACAGCCTGTGGGCGTCTATAGGGGGATTCATCGCACTGCTGCCTCAGACAGACTCGACCGGCCAAGACAACTTTTACTCCTTTTCTTTCTGCTGACAACAAAACAGCGGCATCAATCTTCCGCCCCTGGCTGCCCGGCCTGTGTGAGTCCGCCTGATGAAGCCCCTCCCTGGCAGTTGTGTTGGGCAGTGGCTGGCTGGCGGGAGGCTTTGGTAAAAAAAAAAAAAAAAACAAGCTGGCAAGCCAGCGAATAAATAAGTGTGTCCCCAGAACTGCCACTGCCGGGGCGGGGAGGTGAGGTGGAGTGGCACAGGGCTCGGGAGAGATGCGTCAACTGTCGACATTCTGGACATGGCTTTCCTGAGCGCTCCTTTTTCCCCGCTGTCTCTCGCCGGAATCAGCATTTTTTCGAGCTCATTCACTGGTCGTCGTGGCACTCTGTATGAACCATTCATCCCGACAGGACAGGATTGTGCGGAGCCCAGTTGGCCTCTATTTGAGCTCAGAATGTCAGGGCAGGGGGTGGGGGGGTTTAAAATGACCGGTCCCTGTGAGATCTGTCACGGAGGTTTTCTTCACAATGTCGTGACCCCCCCCCCCCCCCCCCCCCAAAAAAAAAAAACCGTCCTCCTCTGTGCGCCCCCCTCCCCAGGCTGGAGCAGGAGCTGGAGGAGCTGGAGACAGGTGTGTCCGCGACCTCCACCAAAGAGAACCTGACGGACGCGGCCAAGGAGGAGGCGGCCAAGACCGGAGACAACAAAGTGAGTTCGTGCCCCCTGGAGGGGCCGGGGACGCAGCGGACCGGCTGGGTGTAGACGCAGTGAGAGCCGCGGGGAGAACAGCGAGGACAGGGGGCTAAGTGGGGCTCAGCATCTTCCTTCACAAACCCCTTGTGGTTTTTTTTGTTTTTTTCCCTTACCGCTAGGTTATCGCACTGCCGCTGACATTCACACTCTGCCAGCTTGAAATTATGTGATTATTACAAATATTATTCCTGACAGTCTGAATTGCCTCAGAGGCTCCGGTTCAGGCACTGACAGGCGGTGAATATGGAACCGTTGTTGACAGGGGTCTCTGCCAAGGGGGAAGTCTATAATGGTTGCGCTCTATGGTGCTTTTTTAAAAGGGTTTCATAGCAACAAGAAGCAATGTTTCCTGTCTCTCTCTCTCGCTGTCTCTCTCTGTTTAATCATTGGTTTTGATAGCTCTTTCCTCTGCTTGTCAATGCTGACTTCCCACAAGTCTGTCTCCAATTCACTGCTCTTTCCAGTTAAGCAGCCACCACTGACTTGCAGCCATTTTAGGTAATAGGCTAATCACGCTGTCCTCTGATCATTATTCAGGAAATGGGCGTGGCTCAATGGACGGCACTAGCAGACTTTTTGAACAGTGTGAAATAAAAAGATTTTTGTCAGTATGTGGCTGCAGGCGATGCTGACACATATCCATGAAAGTTTATTGTTCAGTGCTGCTTGGTTGCAAACATCAAATTGGCTGATGATGTTTAGATGTTCTCGAAGGGTGGAATATTTCTGTTATACATATTTGCGCTTTACATTTCTTGAAAGTTGAGGACAACACAATTAAACTTATTTTGATTGTGATATGAAATAAATATTTTTAAATATTTTTCCCGGCTGTTCTTTAATTTGCTGGCATCTTTATGTGTGTGTGTGTGTGTGTGTGTGTGTGTGTGTGTTGCTTTTCAGTTGTGACAGCAACTATAGCAGATAGCAGAGTGCATTTGATGTGGCCATGTTTTCACTTGGTTTTCATTTTGTCTCTTCTCTTGCAGAATCCTGCTGGCTCTGTGAAAGGTAAGACTTTGTACAGTCTCACCTCCATTCCTCTTGTTTTATTGTGCACCGTAACCGGCTGTGAGGTCAACCTGGAGTCAGTTGCCATGGTATTTGCGTAATTACCATTTCGGTTTCAGGTTTTTGTTACGGTATTTCAGCTGTTTTAAAATTTTCTGAAGTCATTATATTAATTCATAGACTTAACCGGCCACGATGAAACTTCATTGAGTCCGAGTTCTAAATAAAGTCACTTATGTAAATGCATCATATTTAATGTTGCTTCTTCTGATGCAAAGCATGTTAAAGGCTCACCCAGAAATTTTGGTTGCTAATATAATTCTAAACGACAAAGACATAGTGCATAGTTGTATAGAATTATTCTCCCAGTAAAAATCCGCATAAAAAGCATTTTAAAAGGGAAAAATTTGTATTGGTTATTTAAAATTAGCGTCGGAACCACACTGCTTCCTTCATCTTCCATCTTCCGCACTTGATTCCTCTTCTTTGATTCGTATAATGGACGTCTTGGAGTCCTTGCTCAGCTCAGCACCATGGAAACAAACTCATTACTCACTCCCCAGGCAAGATGTCCAAAGAATAGTTCACTAACGTTTTGCCAAATAAATGCCTAGCTACTTCAGCACTTCGCATTGCCCTCGTAGCCTCACGCGAACTCCAACAGTAACAAAAGCTCGTTAAGCTCAACTTGGTCGCCATCCTCATACTTTTCTGTGGAAATGACTGAGTTTGCCTTTAAACACAGTGATGTATGCCTTCAGAATACAGGTGAGTCGCAGCACCCCGTGTATGTACCTGTATATGAGCACACTAGGATCTGCTCTGTGGTTTCCACACTTCACTGTCCATCCTTCCGGACTGTCTGTCTCTGTGTTACTCTCTCTGCTTTCCTGTTCATTCCCACATCCTAATTCCTTGGCCCTTCGTAGTGGTCAAAGTTCACAACAGCCCTCGTCAGGACAAGTCCGGAGGTGCCTCAGATATGATGAAGGCAGGTGAGTGTCTGCACCCTGTTGCCAAAATAGCAATTTTATAAAACCACTACAATACCATTACAATGCACATTTTCCTCTTTTCTGTATCTTATACACTCTACTTATTTGCTACGCAAAGAGATTTCAGCCTACATCACACATCTGCCTTTCATAAAGTCACGGTTTTAATGAGTTATTATGTCATCTAAATTTAGCTCGCTTCATTTACGATGGCTTCGAGTGTTGTTTCAACTAAGGGATGCGTGCTGTGCGAAAATGGAAGCGTTTTATTGTTTTGCTTAGCGTAGCCAATTTTTAGATAGATTCCCGGTTGCTGGCTTAATGGAGGTCAGCGGGACAGGCAAGTCTTTGATGGGCCTTTTTTTTTTGAGACATAGGAAGCATTTACAATGCAATATTTTACTCTTCCCAAATTCCTTATCTTTTGAGGTTAGACCTAAAGAGTCCAACACTGTCCTGCTTAAAAGGTGGGGAGGTTATTGAGCATCTAAGACCTGAGCATATAGCTGTCGCTGACTGTGATGCGGTGCGGTTTGCAGGAAGGAGGCGGGGCAATCGGAGGACCATGCCGACTGGTTAAGTAGGCACACACCTGGACTACATTTCAAATTGGTCCGGGCTGTTAGACGTGTGCTCTTTTCCGCAGTAGGCGTCTGAGCCGCCAGGGAGCAGAGAGACGTGCCAGAGACAGAGAGCTGTGTGAAAGCGGGAAAAGCTACAGAGCTGAAAAACTGCTGTTTGGTTCGCTTTTATTTGCCTTTCTTATTTGAAGTTGTTCTTCTTTAGTCCTGATCCTGCGAGGATGACGGCCGAAGACCTTTTATTTATTCATCAGAATTCCCTCTCTTCCTCCCTCACCCTGCTCCGCATATACATAAAACGCGCAGAGGATAGACGAGTTGGCCACGGGGAGATATAGAAATTCCGGATTGCACCAGTGCTTTATTAACCATTTACATTTTTACATTTACATTTACATTTTAGTCATTTGGCAGACGCTTTTAATCCAAAGCGACTTACAAGTGCATAGGTTCTACCACAAGTCAAAGCATCACATCCAGAACTAGGAAAATACACATGGAATGCTGTTCTAAACATATAGTCGGGCGGCCTGTAGCGCGGTGGTTAAGGTAAATGATTGGGACACGCAAGGTCGGTGGTTCTAATCCCGGTGTAGCCACAATAAGATCTGCACAGCCGTTGGGCCCTTGAGCAAGGCCCTTAACCCTGCATTGCTTCAGGGGAGGATTATGTAATGTAATATAGTCGTCATCATAAGTGCAACATTTTTCAGGAGGGAGGGCTAAGGTAGAGTGTGAAAAGGTCTGGACCACCAGGGGGCGTGGTCCTCAGATCGCCCTGCTTCCTTCCCGCTAAACCACACCCCTTGCCATGCTGACAGATGTGACCGCGGTGAAGCGGTCCGAACCGTTTCCCGCATCTTCAGCGAGTAACTGTAGCTTTAGCTCATTAGCTCATCGTACCATTAGCACCACCCAGTGCTACATCATCGCTGCCCCTTTTCTAGTCTTTTCTATTTTCCCAGTAATATTGAGTTAGGGTTCTTCTCTTCCTCCCTCTGTCAGATTGGCTCTTGTCCCTGTTAAACAAACATTTACCTCCGTAAGGGGCACCGCCGTCCTAAAGGAGGCGTGAGAAATTAAACTGAAGGGCCTCTTTCTCAGGCGAGGCAGCTCATGGAGAGAGAGAACAGGAGTCATTTGTTATCGTGCTGTTTGAGCCGTTCGCCCGCCCCCCCGCCCTCCCCCACCCCAACTCGAGGGCACTTACTGATTTGTGACATCACTGCAGTCAGTGTTTGATTTCATTCAGAGCGCCTTTTTTTTTTTTTTTCGTGTGGAGATTTATCACATCGCAACCGTCGTTCCCTGCAAACTCCAACTCAAACACAGCCCGCATGCGAATCAATATGGTAATAGCATTGGAGTTCGAGAGCATTTTTTGTTATTTGTGTTCTGTAGGAAGTAAAAAGGCCGAAACAATTACGCTGAAGAGCTTTTATGAAGCCCCAAGCTCTTCTTCTGGTGGCGTGTGTGTGTGTGCGAGAGAGTGTTTACACGTATGCAGGCGTGTGTGTGCGAGAGAGTGTTTACATGTATGCAGGCGTGTGTGTGTGAGAGTGTTTACACGTATGCAGGCGTGTGTGTGTGTGTAAGGGAACATGAGTAAGAAGGGCTAAAGTCAAGTGATTCTTTTCAATTCACGTTGTGGGTGTTCTGTTTCTGGTGAGAGCGAGGGTCTTTTCAATCTGATTACTTACTTGTAAGAGAAACAATACGATTGAGTGCATTTGCAGAGAGAGCAAAGAGCGAAAGCAATTTTTGCCACAATTGTGTTTATTTGTTCTCATCATTCAATTACGCATTTCAGATGCCTTGTTTCATCAGCATAGCATTGTTGCCTTTGTGCGTCCTGTCATTCACCTGTATGAATTAGTCTAATTATGTACTCTGGCATTGTCTGTAAAGGTCTCCTGTCTGATATTAACATTGTCTTCTGTTCTGTCTTTCTGTCCAGATTACTCTAGCCACCTGTCTGCATGCGTGTGTGTTGCGTGTGTATGTATGTCTGGTCATGTGTGCACCATAGCAAATCTGAATGTTAGTGCAAAGTCTGCCAGGCCTACATTTTGAGTATGCAACTGTAATAGTATTTCAGAGCAAACACCCTTAAAAACTCCTTTTGTGAATTTGCTGCTGCCATGGCAACAGCACTCTGTTGGAAGGAGAAAAAAAAAAAACTGGCTGTTACTTGTAACCCCTCTCTGGTTGCCATGACAGCTTGAGACTCACAGCATTTGTCACGTTGTCCAACATAACCTTTTTCAAATCACGTCTCAAAAAAACAAACCAGTGTGTCACCAAAATTTGCAGTAGACAAAAATAGTCTCCCTTTTGTCATACAAAAACTAACCGTGATTATGAAATTCTTTGACAGTTTCTTGACATCCTGACAAAATTCTCTCAATGCTTACTGAATAGAAATATGACATATTAGAGTCTGAAAACGGAATCTCCCAGTATGCAGTAAGGTAGAGTTGGTGTTGTATAACTTGCTTATAAAACAGTCTACACATCTACACATGCTACATTCTAATTCCCTTGGGGTCTCATTAGTGTTACTAAACGTAATTGGACTAATTGTACCTACTAACTCTGTTGTGGAAATAGAACTCGGAAAGTACTTTGAAATATAATTTGGTCAAGTAGTGATAGGCATTAGCATAGCATTAGCGTAGTATATATACAGTATGAAATAATCCATGGCGTACGTTTTGAAGTACTCTATATAGCATTGCTAAAGGGTGACATTGATTGATTGATTGATAGACTCTTGATAGACTGACTATGTGAAAATGAGAGAGAGAGCTGAGAGAGTGAGTGAAAGAGAGAGAGAGAGAGAGAGAGAGAGAATGTCTGCAGGCCCCTAACGTCTCCTCTTGTTGGTATCCAGCGATGTACTCGGTAGAGATCACCATTGAAAAGGACAGACTCACGGGCGAGACTAAAGTGTTGTCCACCAATACTCTGCTGCCTAAAGACCTCTCCCACCAAGGGGTCAAGGTATATGAGGATGACCAAAAAGGTGACTTCAGCGCTTATGGCGGAAGAGCCTAATCATAATATATAAAAAGCTTTACGAGAAGTGTCAAATATGTACTTTTTTTTTAAGGGTACATTATTAGGAAAAGGCTCACAATGACATCCACAGATATGTAGCCAACTGTGTGGTTGAATCTTAATATAGCCACATCCTAGCTGCAAATCTGATCTGACACCTAAATTGTCATACTCTATCAAACCATAATATTTTCTATGATATTAATATTGATAGTTCCATCCATACTTCTCATAAAGTACAAGAAAGATCTACATTAGGATGGCATTCTGCTGCAAAGTGACCAACAAAAAGCTCTCCAGTAATTCTTCCTCTGTGTATTTTGTGTAATTTGAACAACCCTGCTGAAAAAAAGCAGCTCACGCTAGGTTTTGAAACAGCTGGTTGAACAGCTGGTTTACACCAGCTCCCAGCTTGACATGCTAATCCCACCTCAACCTATTTTCTTGAAACTCCTGGTAGCTGGTTGACAAGCTACGAGCTCAGACAAGCTACCAGCACTAGCTGGTCGACCAGCTCATACTCAGCTAGACCAGCTTATGGCCGACTCAATTTTCAAGCCGGTCAAGCTGGAATAGCTGGATTATACAGCAGGGAAGAGCACAACCCTGGGTACAGTGGGCTTACACCTGTCCATAAGGCAGAGGATGGTCACTTTGTCACCCTGTAACAGAAGGTTCTTTACTTGCACTGGACGTGACCCACCCCACCGCTTGTCCCTCACATGCACCTCTCCTCTCACTCACACTCTCCTGGGGGTGGGGTGGGGGGGCAGACATGATGGGCAGTCTGGAGCCTTGTGAGACTGGGACCCGGAAAGGCGATTCAAGCCCCGGTGTGGCCACGATAAGATCCTTAAGCGAGGCCCTTAACCCCACATTGCGCCAGGGATGGATTGTTCCCTGCTTAGTCTAATCAACTGTAAGTCGCTTTGGATAAAAAGCGTCAGCTAACGTATCAAATTAGCCTTCCAGGAAAAACAGGGCAAGGCTGGCCTTCCTTCACACACCCTTCCACCCCTGTGGAGGCTGTGGGAGTCCTGACACCCTCAGATATAAGGGCTACACTGAAGAGGCACAGTCCCTGTGGCAGCCTTGTACTCTGCGTCACTGGGCACTGCCGTGTCCCGTCAGAGTGCATGAGGACCTCATTTCAGTTCAGGAGGATATCATGGAGCAGGTTGCGTTGACCCCTTGAAGCGTTGTTCTTTTTTTTTTCTTGGAATGTTTTAATTCAAAATTCCGAATCGGTGTTCTAGAACTCTTGACATTGCTTTCGGTCGCCAGCAGTGATTGTGACATCACCATTAAGAGCATCAGCGCTCTAGTCACATATTTGTGATCTTACACTCTTAAAGGGTTAAACTTAAGTCTTGTTGAGACGTGGTGCTGGCGCATTTCTACAAGACGGTTTCAGAAACAACTTTGAAGCTGACTAAAATGCACAGCTGAGATAGATTGTAAAGCAAACATTTCCTGGCAGAAATTCCAGCTCGCATCAGGCAGCCTCTCCGCATGTTTCCCCCCGCCTCCCCACCTTTTCTCCCGACGTACGTGCGGAGAGGCAGTAGCGCCCGCGGCAGATGCACACCCACACGCAGCTGAGCGCGCAGATATGATGCACACCTCCCTCACACGGATGAGTCACCGACAGCGGGCATCATTCCGCCCCGCGCCGGGCTTTTCCTGGCGTCTCCCACGCGCACACGCTCTCTCTCTCTCTCACTCTTTTCCCTCTTTCTCTCGCTCCGCCTATCCCGCTCCTCTCGTCCTCACCTGTGGCTGCACTGTGCTGCGGCAGCCTGTGTGACTCACGGCAGCCGTTAATACCCCGAGCCCGGCACTCATATTGCCCCCGGGTTGCATCAGAATCCCCCGTTGTACCGATCCTCAGTGAATCCACAACGCTCTCAGGAATAAAGGTACGAAAGAAGAGTGCCTAAAAATGCTTGTCGCTGGGGTGGTACCCTATAGCAGTGGTTCTCAGACCTCTCCTGGAGTACCTGCTCCAGGTGTGTGATGTGCTCCACCTCAACACCACCTGACACCCAATCAAGGGCTTGATTAACTGCATCAGGTGTCCTTGAGGTGGAGCATGGGACCGGTTGGGGGTACTCGAGGAAAGCTTTGGGAACCACTGCCCGATAGGTGCATACAGTTGTACCCCTAGCCTGCAATTTGTAATCAGCTTGTCCCTTTTTTGTTTGGAAAGCGTACTCGTTTGCACCCGAAGTGAACATTACTGTACTTTTGGGAAATCTGATCCTTGAGGAACCAAAATGTATCTCTGCCTCTGCCGTCACTTTATTTCTGAGAGTGTACGATGTTCGTGTCGCTTATTGTGAAACACGCTGCTTCCCCCCCCCCCCCCCGCCACGGTGTCGACCCTGCCGCCCTTTGACCTTTGACCTGTCTCGCCCCTGCAGTTGTGCACGAGGTGCGCGGGGCGGACGGCGCGGTGGAGAACGGCGTGCACCTGCTGAGCTCCTCGGAGGTGGAGGAGCTGATCCACAAGGCCGACGGGGCCACCGAGGGCGGGGGCACGCCCAAAGCGGGCGGGGGCGACGCGCCCAAGGCGGAGATCACCGGCATGGAGGCCAAGCCGGCCCCCGGGGCGGGCGGGGTGGTGGGCGAGGCCAGCGCCGAGAACCCCGTCACCATGGTGTTCATGGGGTACGAGAACGTGGACGACGAGGCGGAGACCAAGAAGGTGCTGGGCCTGGAGGGCTCGGTGAAGGCCGAGCTGGTGGTCATCGAGGACGGCGAGGCCAAGGGCGGCGGCGGAGACGCGCCCAAGGATGAGCAGGCCCCGCCCAACGGGAGCGCGGCCGACCCCGTCAAGGCCCAGGAGGGCGCCGGGGAGAAGGGCGAGAAGGGGGAGCCCGAGGCGCCCGGGGCGGATCTCAACACCAAGGAGAAACAGCCCTGCAAGTGCTGCACCGTCATGTGAGCGCGCCGTTGCCCCCGCGAACTTGACTTTTCACAGGAAGAAAAAAAAGAAAAAACAGCAACAAATAAACTTACCAACAACTAAAAAGAAAAGTGTTTCTGTATCTTTCGAACAGCAGTTGTTCCCCCCCCTCCCCTCCAGTTTATTTTTGATTTTAGATTTTTTTTGTTTTTCCTTTTTTTTTTTGTACTTTTTTCTTTTCTTTTTTTCTCTGTGTTTGCATCTGGAGTGTACAATCGTCTCCGCTAAAACAGAATCTGTCAGAAGGCGAGCCGTGCCTCTATAGTCACGCTTTGACCTTTGACCGTTGAGATTTGACAGCAGAGAGGGACTGCTACCCTCACCCCCCAGAGTTTTAAGTTGTTCAAGCGCTGTCCAATAAATATTTTTTTAAATGACATCTCTTATACACTGTCATGAATTTTATAGTCTTATCTTACCGTATGAAGGACACATATATCTATGTATATCTCTCTATATAAATTGTGTATTTTAAAGATATATTTATTTGTTTTTTTTATTATTTTGTTTAGTTTTTTTTTTTTTTTTTTGCTTTCATTTTGAGAAAAGACCTGGTTGGTGCGTGCTGCAACATGGGGTTCAGTGCACTGCATACCATGCTAATGAATTTTATTTTTCAAAAGAGTCATAATGAATTAACCAGCGGGAACAAAGAAAATGTATAATTTCAGCGACTGCATCGATATATTTATGACTGATAATGCTGTGAGAGTATTCCTTGGGTTTTGGTGTTCCAGAAAGAAAGAGCAGTGATTATTACCATACCATTTCAGGCATACTCCATAAGGGGGAAGGTCATTTAAGTGGGAGGTCACAGATGGGATTTCGTTCTTAGCGTGTGTCTTGTAACGGCTGTTTGTTACGCGTGCTGGACACAGATTTGCCTCTTATGTCATCCGACTGGCCATTGGAGACCTTACCAGATTCAGTCTCCTGTGAGCTGAGTGCTTTATTCAGGTGCCAGTTCTGTACAATATTCTGAAACGCGCGGCTCCGTGGCGTCCTGACACACACTGCGCCGTGACTCACGAAACACGAACTTTTCTTTCTGGAACCGAAAAGTTATTTTTGTCCGTATTGCTCCTGCAACTGAATCAGAAATACCCACCCATATAACTGTAGTAATGACAGTAGCGAATTGAATGGTGTTTCACACTGAGGCCTGAGACTGGAAATAAATGCTATTGTGTATGCAGCGACGTCCATCTGGTCCCCTCCGTTCAGCTTGATCTCTCCCGACGAACCAGGATCCCCGTGAAAATAGCTGGATAGCGCTTGACGCCTCTGCGTCTGAAGATCGACAGCCTGTGTTAAAAGTAGATAATCGTTTGAGTCCGAATAACAAAATAATATGTCAGTGTCAAGTATACTGTACCTTTAATTCCTTCGAAGCTCAAAACAGTGTGTATTAAACTTGATGGTTATGGCAAGTTAAGAGTTTTTGATGCTGTTCTGATCCCATTTAGTGCTACAAGTTGTATGCGTGTGTGTATGTGTGTGTGTGTGTGTGTGTGTGTGGTTGACCGAAGCGTTTCCAATGTGTGAAAGAAGGGGTTCATACTGAAGAACGCTGTTTTTCATAGTTTTCAATCGATCCCCCTCAAGGTCATGCCGGACTATCTCAACTAAACTTTCTCCTCTCATTAATGACAACAAACAGGTCACAGAATAACCTGCCTGTGCGTCTGTGCTATGGTGGATGTCGGTGTGTATCTTTGACCGGGTTAAAGACCCGAAGTTAAAAAAAGCAGGGATTTGAAACATCACATTCCAGGAAGTTGTCAGCGAGTCTTTTTTCCGAGTGGTCAGTTTTGCTCACGTTGCTTCTACTTTTGTCTGGATCATTTTCGGACATGATAGCTGTTTTGCAGTGTGGCTAACTTTGAACAATTATGTTTGGTTCATCATTCTATTCTTTTTTTTACTTTTGCTGCATTAGGAGTGGTAGGAGCTTTATTTGGGAGCCATCTTAGGAGCGAAGTATCTCGCTGAGCTGAAAGGTCATGTGATTATTGTCTTCTGTGTTTTATTGGTGAGCTAAGCCGGTGGCTGAATGGGCAAGCTGGCTGTGTTTGGCCAAGGTGCTGACAAGCCTTGATGTAATGAAAGGCCCACATGTTACTTACAAGTGAAATAAACATCTTAAATGAACAGTTGGCTGAATAGTGGATGGTCTGGTTTCAAATCTTAAGCCTGCCGTAAGACATCACAAATGCATGGTAGATTCTGTTTTAAGAGACAACTAACCTTATTTTAACCAGTATTTAGATAGGTATGTGGTGTGTATTGTTTTATAGTCCACATGAAACAATGTTTATGAAGTATTAACTCGGAAATTTGATCATCTCAATTAAAAACACTTGGCCTTCCGAGGTGAGCTTGATCAAACTAATTGGACTCAATTAGATTCAGTTATATTGTCCTTTCCTTCCAAGGCAATGACATGCGTCCTCTGCATTTGATCCATCCTAGTAACTTAGGAGCAGTTAAATGCGTATTAAAGTAAGGGTGAAGTGATAAGAAGAAGGATGACATGAGAACATCTTACACCAAATACAAGACACTTTGGTTGTGTTAAGACTGGTACCAGTGGAAGAAACAGATGCCGGTTTTCAATACCATACGCAAAAGGTGTGGAAATATATGCGTGGCCCAGCCAGCACACTAACTCCAACAGACTGAGGTGTTGACCTGATCCTCCTCTGTCCGTGCTGGTGACTGCTGAGCTCTGCTGAGTAATATTCCCACACTTTTCTATCCACACCTATGCAAAACATTTACAAGCATGCAAGCTCACTCTTCATTTTGTCACTAGCCTGGGTCATCCATTTCCATATCTGAGCGTGGATACAAAACGAAAACACAACATGCGCACCTCGCTCAAGATCCCTGATGTTACTAATGCACTGTACGTGTTACAAGGACAGTGTTTTAAATATTGCTTGACAGGTATACCACCTTTTTCATGCTGTACTGTACATAAAAAATGTGTCATTAAATCCAGCTTCTGTGAATTGTCATTTTCAAATAAAACTAACAGTACTGTATACATGTATCATAAGCAAGTTGAGTAAGATATTTGACTGACTTTCTAAAATGTGGGGAACGGGTGTAGTTCCACATTCTCGTTGACAGGACTTGTGGTAATCCCGTATCTCTGAAGTGTTGGTGAGCACTGGTGGGGTTTGCCGGCAAGTTCTCTCTGCTTAATTTCAGCTCCAGAATACGACACGTTGGCAGACAAACTGAATGTACGCCGGTCTGAATGCGTCTTCTGCCGAGAGCATAGAACAGGAATTGCCATCTTAGTGAGGACTTGGCTCTGTGTCTCACTGGGGTGCTTATCGTTTGAGATCATTCACGGACTGACCTCTCTTGGTCAGGAACTGGAATGCCCCTTGTGTCCAGCTCTGTAGTCCTGCGGTCCTCCGCTTGTAAAAGCTCCGCATAATCTTTTTTGTGCAGCTTTTTTAACAAAAGCAACCCGATTCTGTTAACTAAGCTCGGGAAACCTGCGGAAACGTAAGAGATCTGGACAAAAGGCTTGACACGTTATGCCTCTAAAGAGCAGTAAATTAATACCTTACAGGCATATTGAAATGAACAAAGATCGAACACACAAAATGGCGGAACCCATTATACAATGCAGCGTGCTTTTCATTCAGTGTAGAGACTTGAATGTGGAGTGTAAATGGCAGCCGCGCCCTTCAACCCACAGTCCAATGAGACAAGCAGCAGTGCATTTCCTCTAAGGAACTGTAAACTAAATTGACTAAACCCTGCTGAAAAAAAAAAAACAGCTTGAGCTAGGTTTTCAAACCGCTGGTAGCTGGCTGACCTGTTCAGACCAGCTCCCTGCCCCACATGGTTTGACTAGCTCAAGCTATGTTTTGAAACAGCTGGTTGGTGGTCATTTCAAGCTGGTCATAGCTGGATTTAACACCAGGGAACTGTACTTAATTTGGTCCGTTTAACATTCTGGATCAGAACAGACTTCCTCCCGTAGCCCTCATGGCTGTGATGGGCTTTCCTTGGGGGGGGGAGAACGAAAGTGGGATGGCAGTAACTGTGAGGTAACTGTCCGGTAAATCGAATGCTCAAACTTTGTCCGGTAAATCAAACTTTCTAACTTTGTCCGGTAAATCCAACATTCAAATCTTGTCCGGTAAATCGAATGCTCAAACTTTGTCCGGTAAATCAAACATTCAAATCTTGTCCGGTAAATCGAATGCTCAAACTTTGTCCGGTAAATCAAACGTTCTAACTTCGTCCGGTAAATCAAACATTCAAATCTCGTCCGGTAAATCGAATGTTCTAACTTTGTCCGGTAAATCGAACGTTCAAACTTCGTCCGGTAGATCTAAACGTTCCAACTTCGTCCGGTAAATCGAAAGGTTCAAACTTCGTCCGGTAGATCTAAACGTTCTAAACCTCGTCCGGTAAAATCTAAACGATCTACACTGGCAGATTAGCGAGACGTCCTGCCCGAGAGGAAGTAAGGAGAGTTTGCCCATCAGTGCTGGGATTGGTGTAGCTGCCGTGGAGCTGGTCTGGCGGTCGGCCTGTGTTCCGCTGGCTCCCATTGCTCTCGTCATCGCCATAGTAACCTCAGACCTGCACTCCACCGCGCCCACTCCTGTACTAACATTCCAGTTATGATGTGCTACACACCCCCAATGCCTTGTGGTCTGGTTCCGGCTAGGCCTCTTTTGTAAATGTGCATGCCTTTTATAAGTATATATCTATACAAATAACTGTTCTTGTGGAAAAAAAAAAAGGAAAATGTCTCCTTCTCTTACTGTAGTGGAGTCCTCCGTTTCCCCCTTCTTTCGGTCAGTGCTTTGGCGAAAGATGAGCAGTGGCTCGATGTCGCTGCTCGATGGTCCTGTTGCTCTGTTAGCTGTGAAGGTTTTCTCTCTTCTGACTGGAAAGTGATGTAGAAAGTGTTGATGAAAAATAAAATGTGATGTGCATCAAAATGTCGTTGTATCTCCTTATTCCCCCCGCCCCCACTTTGGTTTACTTCCTTTTAACCTCCTGAGACCCAGGAGAAGAAAAAAGAAAAACCTGAAGTATTTTACAAAATACAACTGTCTTGGATAACAAAAATATTTTAAAACATATTTTATTTCATTTTGATTGGATGTCCCTTCAGGGGAAGGGGTCGGGTTGTGTCTACGCTTTCTCCCCCTGGAGCCAATCGCTCTTGGGTAGCTGCCTCGCCCTGTCACAAAATGGCGGCACCTTCCTGTTGAGAGTGACAAGTAAGGTGAGCCTACATCCCCCTCTTCCTGAGCACACAGCACTTCAGGCCTGAATCGTAGGTTACTCGGTTGGAGCAGAAAGACCGCAGAGTGGTCTGGTCATTGCCCTGCTGAAAATAACAGCTCACGCTAGGTTTTTAAACAGCTGGTGGCTGGTTGACCAGCTCAGACCAGCTCCACACTCAACACGGTTTGACCAGCTCACGCTATGTTTTGAACCGGCGAGTAGCTGGTATTTCAAGCTGGTCCAAGCCGGATTCTACACCGGGGTGGTCATGTTTTTCGGGGAGGTGGTTGTGGGGAAGGATTGGGGAGAATTGTTTGCCTTTTGTTTGGGATCTTGCTGACAGTCAGCAGCATTCCAGCGCAATTCCCCTGCCCTCAGCACGCACACACGGCCAGAAAAAAACAGCTGTCCGGTCACGCCACCCCGGCATTGTCTACGGGAACCCCTCAGAGGCCCTGTATACCTCCAGTGAGGTTTGATGGACAGGAGAGAGAGAGGCAGGGGGGGTGGGTGGGGGGGTGGAATGGGTATGCCCACACAGGACCCAAAAGGAGGAGCTATTCTGGGGCATCCTGGTCCAATACAGCCATCGACTCCCCCCCCCCCCCCCCCGGGGCAAGGCCGGAAGCACAGGGTCTCCAGCCGACCAGCGTCTGCGTTCGGACAGACGGGCTGGAGAGTGGGACACGCGCCCCGGAGCTGAGGCGCAGAAACCTGGGGTTTCGACAACGGGCGTGTCACGGACTGCGAGGTGGGTTCTGGAGTGTGTGTGTGTGTCCAGCTCCTCTGTTCTCTGAAATTGTGGACATTCCCAAGGAAACACCGTCAAAGTTTTTGATCTTTCAATAGCTTTAAATGGAGAATGGAGAATGAGTACACAATTGTGTCAGTGTGGCGAATGCTAATAGCTAATTATTTTAGCACCTTTACTACAGATTATGGGTTTGAGGAGGGGGTCATTTTCATTTAAATGAAGTTGAATTTCATGTGTGTACAGTGTATGAACTCAAACAAGCACAAACAATGACAAGGTGTATGAGTTGTCCCATGTGGTGTTTTCTTAATTTTCTCACTTTTGTCCGGACTTTCAGAATGATCACGCCTGGTTGCATTTGATTGGATCCCGCATCTCACCGTGGAACCTGTGGCACACAAGCTTGCACAACATAACCCGACCTGCATAAAGTGCACACACACACACGCACTCGCTCACACACACACACACACACACACACACACACACACACAGTGCACAGTCCAGTCGCAGGATGTTCAAATACACACCGCCATGGCAGGTCCTGTGTAAGAGCATGGATCATGACCCCAAGGTAAGAGACACCTGCCGGCATCCGTCCATTCCCTACGGGATCCTCTGCGTTATTTCCTCTGTTTACCTCAGTGATAACGTGCTCTCAGAAATAAAGCGGCAGTGGAACTATATTTTTGTTCCTCAAGGATCAAAATTTCAAAATGTACCCTGAAAGTACAGTGACAAATTGGGTACAAATGAGTATGTTTTCCAGGCAACAAAGGTACTAATGAATAATATTTGGGGGCATAATTTCATGCACCTAAAGGGTGCTGCTTGAGCGACAATTTGTACCTTTATGTCTGAGAGGGCAACGTGAAGTTTACTCCAAACGTTTGGCCTTAGGTTCCCCAAACAGCTGCAGCTATATGATCCGCATGATGGCGATAGTCTTTGTGCGACCGCTAGACCGGTGAATACCCTTGCTTTCTGCGCTGAATCTGGTGAAGTGGAATCGCCTGTTTACAACAAGTAACAGTCAAAGGCCTTACGGATACCATCGGCACTAGAGGGCGCTAAAACTCTTCCCACTTTCAGCGCTTCAGTAACAGAGGGAAGTCGGTGGATGAGCTCTGTGTCGATGCGTTCACAGGATGAACCTGCTGATTGTATTCCAAATATCGGTCCCTCCAGAATGATTAATTTCTGTGTATTTTTATCTGAGAAGTAGACTGCAATGGCTAATCCAATACATTAGGTAGGATGTTTGCCCTTATCATAAGGTAAGATAAGGGATAAATATTAATAATATTAACAGATCAATTTCACATATTCTTAAATGTAATGTATTAAAAATAGGGTCCTTACCTCGTACAGTGTAGGTCAAAGACTGTACAGTTTGGACCGTATACAGTGCTATTGAAAGAAACCACACTCTTAGAAATAAAGTGACAGTGGAGGTACATTTTTGTTCTTCAAGTATCAAATTTCCCAAATGTACCCTGAAAGTACAGTAAGGATCTCTTTGGGTACAAATGAGTACATTTTCAAATCCAAATTAATTATATATTGTTGGCTCGGGGTACAATTTTATGTTCCGATAGGTACCACCCCAGTGACAAGCATTTATACCCTTTTAGGCACTTTTTGTACCTTTATTCCTGAGAGGGTATGAACAGAAATTCAGGTGGCACTGCTAAGGGCGGGCTCCTTCATAAATTATCTGCTTCATGATGGGAGGAAGGCCAATGAAACGTTTTCTGTGAAACCGTTGTTTTCTTTCACAACAAATTTCAGTGGACTCATCTGAAAAGTGCAGAATATCTTATCAAATCGTCTGCAGTCTTTCCTGGTGTTTTCTGGAGAATCTTTTGATATCTCTTCCTCAATTGTTTTAAAAGTCTGTCGTTTCTAGCTCTCTTTCCCACTCTAGTGGGAGGGTGTGGTAGGCTACTGACGCGTGGCGCGATATAAACTGAACTTTGCCTGCAAAAAGACAAAGTCCCGACGGCTCAGGAGACAGGAAGACCGAAATTCTGACTCACTGACAAGAGACATTTTCTCACTACCAATAACATACGTGCATAGATTGAGGTAAGCATTTTAAATTAAATTTTAAACTAACATATTTGTGTCTTATTGTATGCCATAGCTGCCCCACTGTTAAGTTGCTACTCAGCTATTTTTGTGGTAAAAGTGGTAGATATGGCTGCTGGAATTTGGGAGAGGAAGTGTGTCACAGGGAGATGGCATTATTTCGGCAGTGAATCTCTCCACGTTCGTGGTCTTGTACATTTACCAATATGCCTCTTTGTCAGTCCCTGGGGTGTCTTTACTGGTTGCCAGCATAAAGTGCACACACACACGCACTCGCGCACACACACACACACACACACACACACACACAGTGCACAGTCCAGTCGCAGGATGTTCAAATACACACCGCCATGGCAGGTCCTGTGTAAGAGCATGGATCATGACCCCAAGGTAAGAGACACCTGCCGGCATCCGTCCATTCCCTACGGGATCCTCTGTGTTATTTCCTCTGTTTACCTCAGTGATAACGTGCTCTCAGAAATAAAGCGGCAGTGTAGCTATATTTTTGTTCCTCAAGGATCAAAATTTCAAAATGTACCCTGAAAGTACAGTGACAAATTGGGTACAAATGAGTATATTTTCCAGGCAACAAAGATACTGATGAATAATATATGGGGGCATAATTTCATGTACCTAAAGGGTGACGCCTGAGCGACAATTTGTACCTTTATGTCTGAGAGGGCAACGTGAAGTTTACTCCAAACGTTAGGCCTTAGGTTCCCCAATACACCTGCAGCTATATGATCCGCATGATGGCGATCGTCTTTGTGCAACCACTAGACCCGTGAATACCCTTGCTTTCTGCGCTGAATCTGGTGAAGTGGAATCGCCTGTTTACAACAAGTAACAGTCAAAGGCCTTACGGATACCATCGGCACTAGAGGGCGCTAAAACTCTTCCCACTTTCAGCGCTTCAGTAACAGAGGGAAGTCGGTGGATGAGCTCTGTGTCGATGCATTCACAGGATGAACCTGCTGATTGTATTCCAAATATCGGTCCCTCCAGAATGATTAATTTCTGTGTATTTCTATCTGAGAAGTAGACTGCAATGGCTAATCCAATACATTAGGTAGGATGTTTGCCCTTATCATAAGGTAAGATAAGGGATAAATATTAATAATATTAACAGATCAATTTCACATATTCTTAAATGTAATGTATTAAAAATAGGGTCCTTACCTCGTACAGTGTAGGTCAAAGACTGTACAGTTTGGACCATATACAGTGCTATTGAAAGAAACCCCACTCTCAGAAATAAAGTGGCAGTGGAGGTACATTTTTGTTCTTCAAGTATCAAATTTCCCAAATGTACCCTGAAAGTACAGTCAGGATCTCTTTGGGTACAAATGAGTACATTTTCAAATCCAAATTAATTATATATTGTTGGCTCGGGGTACAATTTTATGTTCCTATAGGTACCACCCCAGTGACAAGCATTTATACCCTTTTAGGCACTTTTTGTACCTTTATTCCTGAGAGGGTATGAACAGAAATTCAGGTGGCACTGCTAAGGGCGGGCTCCTTCATAAATTATCTGCTTCATGATGGGAGGAAGGCCAATGAAACGTTTTCTGTGAAACCGTTGTTTTCTTTCACAACAAATTTCAGTGGACTCATCTGAAAAGTGCAGAACATCTTATCTAATCGTCTGTAGTCTTTCCTGGTGTTTTCTGGAGAATCTCTCTTCCTCAATTGTTTTAAAAGTCTGTAGTTTCTAGCTTTCTTTCCCACTCTAGTGGGAGGGTGTGGTAGGCTACTGACGCGTGGCGCGATATAAACTGAACTTTGCCTGCAAAAAGACAAAGTCCCGACGGCTCAGGAGACAGGAAGACCGAAATTCTGACTCACTGACAAGAGACATTTTCTCACTACCGATAACATACGTGCATAGATTGAGGTAAGTATTTTAAATTAAATTTGAAACTAACATATTTTTGTCTTATTGTATGCCATAGCTGCCCCACTGTTAAGTTGCTACTCAGCTATTTTTGTGGTAAAAGTGGTAGATATGGCTGCTGGAATTTGGTAGAGGAAGTGTGTCACAGGGAGATGGCATTATTTCGGCAGTGAATCTCTCCACGTTCGTGGTCTTGTACATTTACCAATATGCCTCTTTGTCAGTCTCTGGGGTGTCTTTACTGGTTGCCTCATTGTAGGACTTCTGTGACCTCTCTCAATTTAAGGGCAATTTGGCTGCGTCTGTCTTACTGTTTTTTATCACTGTATACACATTTGAGTGCAACCAAATCATTCAGCATTTTTTTTATTGGAAGCTGGAGATGTTTCGGCTAGACCTTTCAGGGAGTAACCAATCCCTGACTACATTTCCCCAAATATGTACATTTACTGCTTCTTGGGGTTTAGAGTGAGTGGTGGCACACTGCGGAAGATGTTACTCTGGGCTGTAGCTGACAACGTTTAGGCTAGACTTTTAAGGGAATTTGCAATCCCTGACTAAATCTTGACAAACACTTACACTGTATTTACTGTTTCTTTGAGTTAAAAGTGTTAAAAGTGAGCTGTGGCCCACTGTGGCCTGCCCCCCCCCGCTGCTGTATTTCTCTAGCAGGGTTTTGCTCTGGGGTGGAGATGGTTCATATGTGAGCGGTGTGGCTCTATCTCCTGCCACTCAGCGGCTCCCCGCTGTCCCGGGCTCAGCCAATGAGGCACGGGCCGGGCACGGCAGTTCCTGGAAGCAGTGACGAAGTGCGCTTATCTGGGGTACGCAGTCCCAACGTGAGACGCACGGGCGAACACACACAGACGCGCACACACACACTCCGAGACGGAGAGCGTGTTCTTCACAGTGACACTGTGACACTCCAAGAGGGCACCTGGGCACTGTAACCTTCAGCAGGGGCAAAAACTAGGGACTGACTGGAGTGAGTTAACCCAAGCGTATAATGTGTATTGACTCTGGAACCTTCCTTTCTATCAGATCAATGTTCCCATCTCTCTCTGCTTCTACTCGGTACTCTATCTATTATGCAGATCACTGTTTTATCAGGGAGCGCTATTTTTAAAACGCAGCACTAATACATTTGCGTAAGAGCACTCCTTTCCACCCGTCGTTTGGAAGGTGAGTTCATGGAGTGGAAGCTCCCTGATGGAAGCATATCAAATGCTGTATGCGCTGCAAGCACAATTTTTTAGTGTGGGTGTTTGCTGTTTTCTTGTTGTAGTTCCTATATGTTGCAATATGGTCTCGGAATACACACGATTACTGCCTGAAATATTCAGGTGTGTTTGCTCTAAATGGTTAAAGGCCATCAGGCCTACGTGAGTCATCAGCAATAGACCTGAGAAGCAGCATGTCGCAAGAACCCCGAAAGCCATCCTAGTGGTCATAACAGAGTTATATTGTATTAGAACTCATTTTAAGTTCTGAATTGATGGCCTCCTGCTTTACAATGGCAGGTGTAGGAGCATATTCGGGGGTTTGGGGTCTAAAGCAAGTATCAAGGAACTCCAAAATTCTTTGGGCCCATTGAAAACATACACCAAGAGGGAAATAATATGACACAAAACCCAAGGTGTAGGTATTTGTTGAATATTAGCAAACCAGTATTTGCAGATACCGCTATCTTTCTACATATGCGTGCTAAATTGAATTATTTTATTAGTGGACTTTGGAATGAGTAGATGGAAATCATCTGAGGGCATTTAATTTCTTTCTGGTTTCCTCCAACACTGTGCTCTCTGCAATGAGGGTGTGAAAGTCAGCCTGCACTGCAAGCTACATTGATCTTTATTGGACTTTATTGGACTGATCTTTATGTTACATAGATATTTTATCTTGCATACAGAGTGAACATTCATTCACTCTCAGAAATTAAGGTATGAAAACTGCCTAAGAAGGTACAAAAGTTAGTTTTTTTTTTTCCTAAACAGACATTTGGAAATTTTGATCATTGAAGAACAAAGAAAGTGCCTCCACTGTCACATTATTTCTGAGAGTGCAGCTATGTATCACTAATAATTGTATACCAGGAATGTGCAAGGCTCATTGTACTCTGGTTTATGACCTGTGTATGTTCTAACTGAGGCCAATTGCAGTAACCCAGAGATGCGAATGGTTGTGAGACCACTGCCAAAATCTAATAGAAAATCTAATATATAATTACTGATGTACATAATACCTGATGTATACTAATGGGGATGACTGTTGCGATTAAGAGGGCAATGTTCAGTGGTGTGTTTGTGGCAATATCTGGGCATTTAGCCACTCTTATCACTGTGGCACCTTAAGAATTCTCATTGTATGCTGTAAATGGTACGAGATGTGGGGAAACAACACTGTAAATTAATTATGTCGCAGAAGACCTGATCAGGCAAGTTAGTCCGTCCAGTTTTCCAGGACATTTCAAGTCTCAAATACAACAGAAAGTTCCATAGGTCCCTGGTGTACAGTATGAGTGCTCTATCGAATTTACATAACAATCAAAATCCACAGAAAGAGGGCCACTGTTTTTACTAAATTATACAGATGATTTGAATGTATTTTTCGTTCTCTACACTCTTCAAAATGCTGCTATTAAAATAATTTTTTTTAAACCAAACTCAGCCAGGTATTTCAGAAGAATAATGTCAGTCCCAGAATATTTTTTGTGAAGCTGCTTCATTAAGAGGCGGAATCTTGCTTCTGTCTTGCTGTTGGTTAGATCCTGCGTCCCCTGTTTGCGTCAGCGATCTCCTCATCCCGTGTGATTTAAGAGCGCACATTCCTCTCTCACTCCCTTGGATTCTCCAGGAGTCCCTCTTATTAACATGCGACTGCCCTATGAAGCCCAACTCTAAAACACAAACACAATCACCTCCCGCAAAAACACAGCTGCAAATTCTCAACGCAAACTGTTTGTCCTTTCAGTTTGAATATAAGCCTGTCTTTCACCAAGCCTGTATACGTTTTGAAAAGTATGTCTTCTGCACTGAAGCAATTCTTAAAATATTTATTTCAATACTAGACTTGACCAATTTACTTTCTTATTTCATTGGCACTCAGTTCACTGCAAAGGATTCGGCTGTTATCAGAATTAACTAAAGTTCTGCTGGCAGGATGAAGACACATACAGTACAATACAGTATAACAGCCTTTACCAAAATGCATGGAGGAGAAAAAATATGAGAAATTCAGAAATTCTTTTTGAGCATGCCAGCTTTTATGTCGCTATTTTTGTCCCTAAGAGAGTGACCTCACAGGAAGTACATTAAGACACAGCGCTGTAGGTAATTGGCTGCATGACCAGAAACCGTCATCTGAAACTCTGTTGAGGAGAAGTTAACATACAGCCCTGGGGTGTTTCCGAGCCAGAGGAAAGGGCAAATAATATTTGCTCTTGTGATTTACCCCGTCTCTCTCTTTGCTGGGGTGCTTTATGACAAATGTCTCCATTGTTAAAGGTCAATGTTGTGATGCCAAGTAAGTACTACAGAGCTTGAAGGAAATAGTTCTGATGCCCTAGGCAATGAGTATTCTGATCAGAGGGTGTAATTTATGGGGGGGGGGGGCTTGGGGGGGGGGTTTAAAATAAATTCAACCAGGTGGGTATGCCCCTGGATTGCAGTTCACAGGGTCTATGCATTTCAAGTCCCCCAGTATCCAAAGGAGAGTTACACCCTTGCTTCAAGCCGGCCTTCTTGCTGATAGTGGTGCATGTCATTACTTCTATTCCTATGACTTCTGTTCTGATCATCGCAGGCAGGAATGTATACTGTAAGACCATAAAGTTTTCCTTTTCCTCGACACATTTATTTTCCGTGAGTTCACAGGAGTTGAGCATTAACTGAAACTGATCATTGTTTCCACATGGTCTCTGTGGAAAAAAAGATCATCCAGGTTTCTCACATCACCCTTTACCTAAAGTTAGATTGTTAAATATTTTCTCTAATCCATTAATCTGATATGCATTATGTCAAACAGTTTAATCTGTCCTTCCTCAGACATATTTCTATATTTCATATTTTAAACACAGTTTATATGCTTCATTTTCATCATGTTTTACTACAAACTGACTTTTATTTGCAAACTGTTACAAACCAATTACTTCTGCTTTTGATTTTATTGCCAAAACATATTAATATTGCATTAATGTGTTTTGTGTTATTAAGCAAATGGTAAAGGGTAAAGTTTTGTTTGATAACAGCTTTACACAGCTTTTACACTACAAAACTATATTTAATCCCTCTTAAATGAATACAGTTAGCAATTTAACAAAGTTTAGCATAAATATATCTAAACATTGGGGTCCCTAAAGAAAATAAGAATTCCTGTGATTTGCTTTTCTCTTTTGCCGGTTATAGAAACACTCAGGCCTTGCATCAGGCAACCTACAGAATACATCGCCATTGACCCAGAAGGATGATGTCGTTCTGATCCGTTCCGGCCAACCTATTACACAAGCTCCTTGGTCTACACCGGAGGGCTCGCCACACACTTCACCAATGGCTAGCGCGCCCAAGAAGTGGGTAATGCAACCCTTTTCTCCCAAGCTGGACATGAACGACCTCAGAACAATCCTGAGCCCCGGCACCAAGCGGGCTGAGGGGGACACCTTGGAGCCGCGCGATTACGGCTACGGGAGCATCACCATAATGCACTCTCAGCCCTCCGTGACGGTGACGTCGAACGAGGGGGACAGTCCGCGGGATGTGGTGGTGAAGGCCAAGCAGGTCGCGGTCTCGGATGAGAGCATCAGCAGCGACGGCTCGGACGCCAGCAGCACCAGTTGTCCCTGCAGCCCTAGCAGTAGCTCGGGATCCCAGAGCGGCTTCTACTCCTTCGCGGAGATGAGCGCCGAGGCAGAGCGGACCGAGGCTTGGATGTCTTCCCCGGAGAGAGGGGCCAAGCTATCGGTTCTGAAGGAGGGAAACGACTTCAAACTGCGGGCGTATGTGGAGGAGCGGAGGCCCGAGAAGCTGTTTGAGGAGGCCAACAGCGATTCCCGCTACAGGGTTGAGGATAGAGAGGACACGGAGGGGCAGGAAGCGACGGAGGAGAGAATGGAGATCATTCGCAGCCAGGCCCCCAAGTTCAAACCTGCCTTCAAAGAGCAGTATAGTGCGCTGGAGAGCTTGGACCTCAGTTACTCCCCGCAAAGGCTGCTGGAGGGCTTGAGCCTGAACTACAGCCCAGTCAAAGTGGAGGTGCTCCAGAGCGGGGCCGAGTCCGGTACCGTCGACACCGAGCAGATCAGCTTCAGTGCAGCGCGACAGCAGTTTCTGAAGATGGAACAGTCCAAGCGCAACCCCTTCCTGCAAAGTCCCCAGCAGATCCTGCAGTTTCCTGAGCACCACGAAACCCCTTCAAAATCAGAGGTTACAGGCACATCAAGGGAAGCGGAAGAGGGTGGTTTCCCTGAGGAGCTCGAGTTGAGCCAAAGCCCGAAGTCCAATCCGGACATCAACTGGGTGTTCGCAGGGAAGATTGTGACTGTGTCCATCACTGAAGAAAGAAGCACCAAGATTCAGACTAGCTTCGATGACCTTGACTCTGGTTTGGGGGATCAGTCGCTGGACCCAAGTGGTGGGTATCCTTATGATGGCAATGCCTCAAATGATGTTTTCGAAGTAGGAACTGGAGGTGTGGTCTCGTTCACAAGTGAGGGAGAGACACCCACCGAACACGACACATGCATTTCCCAAGAAAGGGAGGACAACGTCCGGCAAGAACATGGAAGTAAGGGAGAGACCCCCATCGAGCGAGAGATCCGCATCGCCCAAGAGAGGGAGGAGAACCTCCGGCGTGAACGTGGAATCATGCGAACCGATGTAAAGGAGATGGTGGAGATCAAGACTAAGCCTCTGCTCTCTCCGGCGAGCCCCGCACTGACACCCGTCAAAGCCAGGGAGAAGAACCGGGTGAGCTTCTTCATACAGCGAGAGATCGAGCAAGACAGCCGGAGAGAAGAGGATCTTCAGCACCAAGGGAAAGTGCCGGGTTTATACGACCGTGGAATGGCCCAGGAGCTGGGGGAGAGGAAGAGAGTCTTTGAGCTACAAGAAGACCAGATTCCAGTCACGCCTGCCAAGAAGAGCCTCACCGGGACCTTAGTGGACACCCGACAGGTCAGGCCGTGTGTCGAAGAGGACAGGAAGTCTCCGGAGGCCATGGCGTCAGTAGAGAGGACTAGGAGCCCAGAGACTGAGATACTCTCCCCCTGTTGCCCTCACCGACACCCTGATGAAGCTGCACTGTGGATCACTAGTCCGGAGTATTCGATACAAAGCCCTCTCAGCCAGAAGAAGGGTTATAACACACTCGGCGAAAGATATATCACTTCCCAGAGCACCTCATTTAGTCATTCGCCATGGCGGGTGGAAAACAAAGGATCATCGAAAAGCTATTCTTCTTTGGTGGATTCCCCATCTCCCTCCTCCATACGCAGTATGTCACCATTGCTGGTACCGTCTATAGTCGGTCAGCCCGGTCTGCACTGGCCCGGGATCTCAGAGCAGGTCATCCTGAGGCCTCGCAGTCTACATACCCCAGATGCCATCCGCAAGGAGATCGAGTCGGACCTGAAGCGAGAGGAGGATCTCCGTAAACTGCGCGAATCGGGAGGCCTCTCCCTGCCCCTCGAAGGGGGCCTCGACACCGTGGACAAGACGGCCTCCACCGCAATGGATCCAAACCCCTCGCAACGTGTGGAGGATGGTGGAACATCTCCGCAGGGCTTGAGGGATGAGGTCTTCGAACGGGAAAAGCCTCTCTGCACTGTGCTCCCTGAGGAAAGGATAGCCAAAAGTACCGGTCAGACTTCCCTCTGGAGCACAGACACCGTTGACTCCAGAGAGAGTCACTTAACCAGCTCAATTCTCACTCCAGGTAGGAAGCTCTGATTCCAATTTTGATGTTGCATGTATCAATGTGCTCGGGATAACTAGAGTTTGTACATTGTAGAGGTCATAGGTTAATTGCAATGGCTTAAGGTCATTTAGTTCTTGGTCCAGGAGGCATACGGTCTGTGCTGGTTTCCTTTCCACTATGAAAATGTGATGTTAATCATATAATTTTATTTGTTCAAGGGCCAGGTTTTGAATTTTCAATAATGATTTGTGAGATTACTTGTTCAATACCCACTGGGTTATTAATTGCTCTTTGTAAATGTTTCTGTCTACACGGGCTAAATTACAACCTAACTGGGAACACCACTAAAATAGAAGAATTAAAAACCAATGCACAGCGTAAAAGCAGGACCAGGTTTGTGACCTTAGTGCTTCTAGTTTCTGTTATAAATACTGGGATAAACCCTCATTGCAATGTTCTCATTATCATAAATACCAGAGATCATAATCACTTGACTTGTGCTTGCTCCCAACAATTCAGAGGCTGGATGAAACAACTAACTTTTTATTAGTGTCTGAACTTTGGCCATGTGGCGCAGGCTAAAGAAATGCCTCTGCTGTATTGCTGTTAATTATTGAAAGAAAGGATTTTCCTGTGCAGCAAAAATGGTAAAGCGAAACCTAGTGAATGAGTAGGTTAATACACACCAAAGTATAAGCACAGAATAGCTTATTCAACTCCCATTTTGCTCTGTGGGTAGATCGTTGTGGAGAAAGTGGACCACCTGGTGGTGAAAGTGGTGTACTGCACTTGTAAAGAGCTATAACGTGGATGTTCTTCCTGTAACATCAGAATATAGACAGAATAGTTTTGCAGATCAGTAAAAGTCTGTCTGAGGAGGATGTACTTGGGGATTGTTCATTACTCTGACAGCACAATGAACTCATTCACAGACATTATGTATTACATGCTAAAACACTATATACCATTTATAATGTGTTTTTTCTTTGTCCTACCTATGTTTATCCATTTGTCCTATATTCTGCAATGTGCTAAGAGTGATGAGGGCTCTTGTACTTGTACAGTGGAGTGAAGTATTTTACCATTCAGACTTTCTTAGGCAACACAATGGCATAATTTCATAATGATTTTTGGGGGTTTTTTTCCAGACAAAAGGATAAAGGTCTCCGCTTCTCCCTCCCCCTCTGCACACCTGCCGATGCGTCTTCCCTCCGTGTCGATGATGACACCCCAGCCGTGGGTGTCCAACCGCCAGGCCTCTCCGGCCCTCCCGAGGGTTTCGCCCCTGACGCCCCAGGGTTCGGGGCCGGAGGCCGGGGGCTCTGCCACACAGAAGGGCCTCACGGAGACGCTGCTGGAGGACTTCGAAGAAAGACGGGCCAAGCTGAAACTGGAGGAGAGCTCGGTGAGTGGGTTTGTAGATTTTAGGTTTTAATTCCACACAATAACAGGTTTTAGGTGTGCAAAACTCTCTGCCGTGTCATTTTCGGAGCCCTTATTTAGAATGTAGTGTTTATATCATTATATACTCTCAGAAATATAGGTATGAAAACTGCCTAAATAGGTACAAGTGCTTTCCCCAGGGGCAGTACCCTGTAGGTACATCAAATTGTACCCAGAACCAGCCATATATAAGTAATTTGTACCTTTTTTGCATGGAAAAGGTACTCATTTGTACCAAAAGAAAATACCACTGTACTCATTTCATCCTTTAAGAACAAGCACAGATCCTGTGCAGACCCATGACCCTCTAGAGGGCATCTGGTGCAGGCTGTGTGCAAACTGTCCCTGAGTGAGTGTGTGAGTGAGTGAGTGAGTGAGTGAGTGAGTGAGTGAGTGAGTGAGTGAGTGAGTGAGTGAGTGTGTGAGTGAGTGAGTGAGTGAGTGAGTGAGTGTGTGAGTGAGTGAGTGTGTGAGTGAGTGAGTGAGTGAGTGTGTGAGTGAGTGAGTGAGTGAGTGAGTGTGTGAGTGAGTGAGTGAGTGAGTGTGTGAGTGAGTGAGTGAGTGTCCTGAATTTCCTACTTTCTGCCCCCAGCTGCATGGCGTGCTGTGGGAAAAATGTACCTCCACTGTCACTCTGTTTCTGACAGTTTATTGTATGCTATGCTGTGTATCCAGCAAGTAATGTATTCACAAGGAAGTCACAACGAATGTGACTGAACATGTCTCGTGTGAGCAAAAATGTTTTCAGAGAGGAGCCGTTTCCGCTTTAGAAGGCTGAAGGCTTTAGTCTGTTCATATAAAGACATATCATCCTGCTAGTTATTAAGTGTTAGAATATGGATTCACTGAGCATTTTTTCCTTTCCTTTTTGTAGTATGCAGGGATACAGCCAACCGATGAGGTGAATAATGAGGTAAGAGAGTTCATTTTGTCTTTGCTAAAGCGCACTGACTGCCAGGACTGTGTTAGAAAGGCTGCTGAAATCGCAGTTCTTACCACACAGTAGTATCCGTAACACGACAGCCTGCATGGCTCAGGTCTGTAATGCTATTTCTGGATTGTACAACTGGCGTCTGATTTCAGGAGGGTTTTTTTTTTTTGTGTTCCTTTGCAGGTTCTGGAAGCCACACGAGTCATCAGGCACAAAAACATGAAGGCTCTGCGCTGGGAGGCAGGGGTATACGCCAACGAGGAAGCCAACTGAGCCCTCCGCCCGGCGTCTGTTACTGGGAGTGAGGAGGAAGAGCGAGAGGAAGACGTCTCACTCGTCTTCAACAACCAGCTCCGAGGACACAAAAAGATTGTCTTCCCAACTCTTCTCTGCAGTCACACCAAATGTCGGCCGCTATAGTTTTCTGGTCTGGCTGAACTAATAAATAGGTCTGCTTCCCCACGAGAACAAACCCCCGTCCAGAGATGCTCAGCTCAGCTGAAGCCCCATCTGATAATGTTGGATAATAATTATGATTTGTGTTGTCATGGAAATTGCCGAAGCAAACAGTCCCCCAATTCTTTCCGATTTCTATGCTGGCCAATGAAATCTCTCTCTCCTGTGTAGTATTCCGGACTCTATCTGCACGTGACTGGGGGGAGGGGGGTTCTTTTTCCAAGGAGAAATGTAGGAGGAAGCAGAGAAGGAATGAGAGAGTGACAAAATGGATGGCCATCGAAGCAGAGAAAACGGTAATTAACTGCGCACTGGAAAAATATGAATGTAGTGAAGGTGGAACACGCTGCATGCTGAGTACAGTGCCTGCTTAGAATGCATTGGCTTTTTTTGATGGGTATAGTGGCAAGTATGTCCAAAGTGCAGTGATCCAAAAAACGAAAGGAAAAAAACAAAACAAAAAAAACATGCGTCAGCTGTTTTTTTTTTTTTTCTCCAGCCAATGCAGGGGAGTTCTGAGCTTTCATCCTGACTCTGCATTGTGTATTAAACAGGAACAGAGCCTCCTCTTAGGTTATTTATAACAAGAGCACAATCAAACATGGTAGAGCCAGCTCCATATCTTAACACGAATTAAATCAGTTACGCTAAATTCATTCCACATACAATGAGATGTAGGCACTAATTTCCTAGAATGTAACTTTCCATTATCTCTTCTGGTCTTCACAATAGACTTGAATAGGAATAGGTAGCAAAGTGCTAAGATGTCTGTGTTTTCCTTACGTGCTCAAGACAATTTTCCCATGAAGTGACTCTATTTGCTCTGTGTGTTGTTTTTGGATTGATAAATGTGAGATTAGCCCCGGTGTAAAATACAGCTATGAACAGCTTGAAAATATGAGCTGGTCAAACAATGTTGAGTATGGAGCTGTCTGAATGGGTAAACCAGCTACCAGCTGTTTCAAAACCTAGCTTGAGCAATATTGTTTTTCAGCAGGGAAGTTTATTAAAAACACTGGCCAGAGAAATTTTGCTTGGTCACGACATGTTAGTTATATATAATTTAGACCTTAGGACCTTAGTCATGTATGTGCTTGGGTTACAAAACAAGGCCCTTTTTCTGAACATGGTCCGAAAATAGTTTAAAAAAATGTTTTATTTGACTGTCAGGTCGATCTTTCTTACTTTAGGATGGCATGCAATATCTTTTTTTGTATGGATTGTACATCTGCTTTTGATAGTTTCAAAGCTGCATGTTTGCTGTAAAGATAATTTAAATGATTTACACAATAAAATGTAATACATTTGTAAAATGTCCTCTGCCACTTGTAATACTTTTAAGAATCAAAGCAGCAGTTTGTATTATGATAGTGAATCTAAGTAAATCATATTTGAGTGTAGCTAGAAAACTCTGAAACCTGAAATTAATATACATTACCTAAGGGGAGCATCTAACCTCCTGAGATCCTGCATCCTCAAAGGAGGATATTCAATTTCAGCTTTTCGTGAGCTTGACACAGTATTTATCTTAAGATAAGGGACATTTAATTAAAATGAATTAAAATATATTTTTGAAAACATTTTCACTGCAACGTGTTTTTTTTTTGTAGACACTTGTATTGTGCAAACGTGTAATACGTTCCCCCTGGGTCTTAGAAGGCTAAAGAGAGATGTTGAATGAGGGGCTCACAGACGGTCCTCACTTCAGGGGCTTGGCTCATTATGTGTATGGCTAGAAAGCTCTGCAAGTTGCCTAGAAAATGTTCAGTCTTTCCCGATGAGGATCATATGCATTTTTATATACATTAATTTCTGTATTTTCCATTTTTTTCCCGATCTTGTACCAGCCATCCCTGTTGAGCGTGGCGACCCGCTAACCCTGCCAAGTCCCTCCCTCTGGAGCAGCGAGCCAATTATGCCGCTCCACTAACTAACTAACTATGCCAAACCCCAGTCCTTGGTGTGCAACTGCAACAAACTGCAACCGCAAGTCTGCTGCATCTTAGCCTGTTGCACCACCACGGCCCCGATCATATGCGTTTCCAATCACCACAACTACCAGCAACGGAAGCCATTTTAGGTGGCTTTCATGAGTGGCCTTTGCTCTTGTTTTCATCATGCTCACCAATAAGTCAGTTATCGGCTGCTACTAACATGCGATACATCACTTCATCATTTGAACAGCTACAGTGCACACAAGGCATATTTTAAATCTATTGTACACTATGTTTTTTGTACAATATGAGTTTTACGAAAGGTACAAAAAGATTATGAAGTGATTAAATTAAGATAAATATTTGAAATAATTGAGTTTTGTATAATACATATAGGCGGCGTGGGTAGCACTGCCGCCTCACAGCAAGGAGGTCCTGGGTTCGAATCTCGGTCGGCCGGGGCCTCTCTGTGTGGAGTTTGCATGTTCTCCCCGTGTCTGCGTGGGTTTCCTCTGGGTACTCTGGCTTCCTCCCACAGTCCAAAGACATGCAGTTTAGGCTGATTGGAGAGTCTAAATTACCCATAGGTATGAGTGTGTGAGTGAATGGTGTGTGTGCCCTGCAATGGACTGGCAACCTGTCCAGGGTGTATTCCTGCCTTTGTATGCTGTATGCTTTGTATGCTGGGATTCCTGCCAATGTATTCTGGGATAGGCTCCAGCCCCCTTGCGACCCTGTTCAGAATAATACATATATATATTTCCTTGTATAAAGCTAATTGAATTGATGAATTGCGAAAACAAATAAAATGAAATAATCTCACTCCTGGGTCCTTAATTTCTGGTTGTGTTTGAAATTTTTTTTTGGAATATGCTGAAAACAAGAAAATGCCGTTGCACTCAGTCAATACAACAAAGTAGCACTACAGGTACGTAGAGCTAACAATATAAGACAATGAGAGAATGCTAACCACACACTGCAATAAACAAAACATTGGCTAGTCTGTGAAGGAACTGACTTATGAAAGACTTTCAATAAAATGAACAAACATTTTTTTAATGACCACAGCTACCTATAGCTTCTTACAGTACTTTACTTTAAACCAAATAATATGGCATTGCTCTCCTTTCTTTGCTTTATACTGATATATAGGTCATTGCGACCAATGTGTTGGGAGTTCTTGGGTTAATCTGGTGGTTCCCCGTTTTTTTTAAACAAAAGATGAAGTAGTGAGCACTGTCACAATGGCACACCGCAAGGAAAAGCAGATGACTTAAAGAAAGGTAATGACCCAGTTGCATTCAGTGGAAACGGGAAATGAGACAGTCCAGGGGCAGGAAGTCCTGGGCCATGTTGAGCGAGTAGTAAGCGGCCTTCCCCTTTTCAGTCCTGGCCTTTTAAAAACCGCCCTCTCACTTGTTTCCTGGCGCTGGCCTCCTGCCTCTGGGTAGTCGGTTTTATTGTTTCATCCTGCTCACAACTACCGCCAGAACCGATATGCCCCAGCTTGTGCTGATCATTTGTTTCTGTGTGCATGCTGTTTGCTGAATTGTTTCAATTCTTAGATCAACCGCAGAATGCATTCATGTGTCTACTGGCCCAGTGCATCAGGTTTAGCCCAGATAGTGTTCCCCGCGCAGTCGCTTTGGTTACTGTAACACTGCAATTTTATTTTCATTTTTACTTCCACATGTCAGTTCCTTCCTCTTCGGTACTTTGGATAAAGGCTCTATATAAATGTGGACCATTTACCGTTTACCATTCTTCACATTGTATGTCTATGTGGGAAGACTTTGAAGCAGGAGGACCAAACTCAGTGGTGATGAGTCATGACCATTCAAAACATTGTGCCGAAGACTCCAAGGCAGCTGGGTATGTAGTGCTTCATAAGAAACTTCTTTACATGTGCTTTCACTTTTCATGCTATTGAAATGGGTCAGGGTTAAAGCTCAAACAGGCTTTAGTGTTATGACAATTGTTCAGTGCTGCCAAAGCAGAAATCCAGCCAAAAAAACCAAAGCGCAGTACCGAGGGAGAAGGCAGTCTCGTAATCGGTACACCACGCAAGACGTCCGGTAGCCAGGAAAGCTGCCAGCGGGGCAGAAGTACAGGCGGGAGGTAGGCAGGCTCAGGGTTGATGACGGCGCAAGAGTCAAGACCGAAGTCTGCTCCGCAGGGCAAAAATACAAAAACAGCAGGCAAAAACATGGTAAACATGGTGCAGGCAATGGTCTGACAAAACCGGTCAAAAGACGCACTGACAAACAGGAGGCAACAATTTCAGGACATGACATGAAACTGAGCTTTATTTGCAGGTGAAGACAGGTGTAGACAATTAGCTTGGGAACAGCAAGAGAATGGAAATCAGGTGTGGAGGATTGACAAGTTAACGAGGTAATTAGTAATCGTTAGTAATAAACCTATCCTGCCCTAGCATTAGTAAATGAGTAAATGCACAAGAAACGTAAGGTAACATGAACACATGATTACAATGTTAGTATTACCCAATCCTGATCTAGCATTAGTAGATCAAGGGAAATTGAAACAATTAGGGTGTGAGTGACAGAAAGGGAGAGAGAGAAAGCAGGAATGCAAGATTTGCAGAAAGACGTGAAAAAGTGTATGCTAATCAATGACCAGTACAACGTAACATGAAACATAAATTGTGACATAACAAGTTTGCGAAATATGACAATAAACTAAATAACATGACATGGCAAGACTAACAATTAAATCGTAACAACAACTAAACATGAAACATAACATGACATGAAACATAAAAAACGTGATACTAGACTAACATAATACGTGACATGACAATAACATAACCAAGACAATAACTAAACATAAAACATGACATGACAAACATGAAAGGTGACAGTACCTTTCAATGTCAGTGCAAGAATAAGTTTAAGGTATGCAAGAAATGTTATCAGATCAAAATTTGTATTTGATTGAAAACTAGGATTTGGTGGAAGAGTAATGTCACAGGGAGTCAACACAGTGAGCATGGTTGGTTGGCATTTTATTTTATATAGCGCCTTTATCCAAAGCACTGTACAATTGATGCTTCTCATTCACCCATTCATACACACACTCACACACCAATGGCGATTGGCTGCCATGCAAGGCACCAACCAGCTCGTCAGGAGCATTTGGGGGTTAGGTGTCTTGCTCAGGGACACTTCAACACAGCCCGGGGGGGGGGGGGGGATCGAACCGGCAACCCTCCGACTGCCAGACAACTGCTCTTACTGCCTCAGCCATGTCGCTCCCATGGCAGTTGGGATGGATGAAAAGGATGACTGAATCCGGTTTAAATCTGCTTGCCCTTTTGGAACTGTTCTCTCTAGCATTTCAGGAAAAAGAAAAATATATTTTTTAATGGGCTTCCCTTCATTAAATAGATCATTTACAGGAAGCAAAACCCGTAAACCTGACTGTCTGGATGAACCAGTCAGGCGGCTTTTTCGGGAGTGTCGAGGCACGAGGTCTGAGCGTTTTTCCACTACAGAGCTACACTTGGATTATATATGAGGTGCTAGCGTAGCAAGCGTTTGCCCTATTTGCCGGGACATGTGTTTAAATCAGCAGTTAGTGTATCCATTTAACCTACACTGCAGGACAGAGGTTTACGCTAACTCGGTGTGTTTTACTTTATTTGCATTTTTCAAGGCTCCATTCATTGTGTATGTGCTTGTGTATGGTAGAGAGAGAGAGACAGAGAGAGAGAAGAGGAAGGTGTCAGGTGATGTCATAGAATGTATCAGGAATCGTCACAATAGATTTGTGTTGTCAGACCGGACTAAGAGTAAATACAAGTAGCCTAGCTACAACCTAGTCCTTTGGAAGCGGCCATTGTTAGTGGATTGTAATCTCTGCAGTGCCGACTGTATCCGTGGAATCTAAAAAATGATCTCAGAGCAAAATTTTATATGCAAAATTTGGAATACAGTAGGCTAACTATCTCCATCACATGATCCCGGACAATGTACAATTTTCATGGTATTTCTGGCTAATTTCCAAGGTACAGTATGTCTGCCAGAAACATATAGTTTACATAATGCAGATGTTACACTCAGTGAGGACTTTATTAGGTATTTATTAGAATTGTCTTCTGCTGCTGTAGCCTATCCACTTAGAGGTTTGACGTGTTGTATGTTCAGAGATGCTCTTCTGCATACCACTGTTGTAATGTGTGGTTATTTGTGCTACTGTCTCCTTCCTGTCACTTTTGACCAGTCTGGCCCTTCTACTTCTCCTCACTCTTACAGACACCTGTGGTGGTCATCCTGCATTGAAGAAGGCTGGATAAGTTCCAACAAGCTGATGTTTGGTTAACTTTTGCCCGTTCGATAGACCGCATAAAAACAAACAAATAGCCTGGTGTAGTGACCTGTCCACAACACTCGGCTACAACACAGTACTGACTGCATCCACTTTGGTCTCCTCTATAATAATGATCTGTTATTTACTTGACGCTTTTAGCCAAAGCGACTTTTGATCAAACTCAGCAGGGGACAATCCCTCCTGGAGCAATGTGGGGTTAAGGGCCCAACAGCTGTGCAGATCTTATCGTGACTATACCTGAGCTTGAACCACCAACCTCCCGGGGGTCCCAGTCTCGGCCTTAGCCGCTAGGCGACGGGCTGCTTCCCACCATAGCGATGGGGGGCTTCCGGACTCTCGTGGAACCCGTGGTGATCTTAAACACCATGGGCAGCGCCTTCTACGACACCGCCCTCAGCCTGTCCGTGTACCAGCGGGCCCTGGAGCTGGCGGAGGGCCGGAGCGACCAGGCCCAGGCCATCGCCTCGCACTTCCTGCTGCTCTACAACAGCCTGTGCTCCCTGCTGTCGTTCGTCTCCACCCTGGTCCTGGGCTGGCTGGCGCACCGCCACGGCCCCCGCCTGCTTCTGGTGCTGCCGCAGGTGGGCACGGTGGCGCGGAAGAGCCTGCTCCTGGCCTTCGTGCTGTTCCGGCTCCCGCTGGAGGCGCTGTACGCCGGGGCGGCGGCGTACGGGCTGTGCGGGGGCACGCCGGCGTACTGGGGCGCGCTGGTCTCGCTGGCCTCGCTCACCTCGGGCGAGCGGCGCCGGAGCCTGAAGATCAACGCCGTGGACTTCTGCTACGGCACCACGGCCGTGCTCGGCGGCCTGCTGTCGGGCCACCTGTACCCGCTGGGCCGGGCCGGCGTGCCCCTCATCGTCATGAGCATCCTGCTCTGCGTGGGGAGTCTGCTCTACTCCGCCTTCCTGCTCACCATCCCCGGGGCCGCCGGCGGCGGGGAGGGCAATCCAGAGCCCGGCGGGGGGCGGGGCAGCCCGGAGCCTGGCCGCTGGCGGGACAGCCCGGAGCCCGGGGGGGGAGAGGACTGCCCCGAGCCTGGGGGGGGAGAGGACAGCCTGGAGCCTGGCAGCGGGGAAGAGGACAGCCCGGAGCCCAGCGGGGGAGCGGAGAGCCCGGAGCCCCGGGGAGAGGACAGCCAGGAGCCATGGGGAGTGGAGAGCCTGGAGCCCGGGAGAGCGGAGAGCCTGGAGCCCAGGAGAGCGGAGAGCCTGGAGCCCAGGAGAGCGGAGAGCCCGGAGCCCGGGGGAGGAGCGGAGAGCCCGGAGCCCGGGAGAGCGGAGAGCCCGGAGCCCGACGGGGGGGAGGCTCCGCTAGGCTGGCTGGAGGTGTCCCGGCGGGCGGCCCGGACGGACAGGAGCGGCGTGGTCCTGCTCCTGGTGTCCATCGCGGTGTTCGACCTGGGGATGAGCGGGGCGGAGGACGTGCTGACGCTCTACGTGCAGAAGCCGCCGCTCGGCTGGGACTCGGTCTGGTTGGGCTACGGCAGCGCCGCCACCAACGCCATGTACGTCAGCAGCTTCCTGGGCGTGGTGCTCCTCTCCCGGGCCCTGGGGGACACGGCCCTCATCCTGCTGGGCGTGGCGTCCAACTGCACCGGCATGGCCGTCATGGCCTTCGCCACCCGGAGCTGGGTCTACTTCTTCGGTGAGTGAGCCTACGCGCAGGGGAACGGCCGACGCCGTTCTCCGCAAACTCTCGAGACTGTTTCCGCGTGAAAAATCCCAAGGAGATCAGCGGTTTCTGAGATACTAAATCCTAAATCCTAAGTCTGGCACCAACAATCATGCTACAGTCAAAGTCACTTAGATCACATTTCTTCCCCATTCTAATTTTTGGTCTAAAAAACATCTTGACCACGTCTGCATGCTTTTATGCATTTAGTTGCTGCCACATGATTAGCTGATTAAATATTTGCATTAACAAGCAGGTTGCGCAGATCTACCTAATGAAGTGGTCACTGAGTGTACATACACTCACAAACACATTGACACATATACATATACATACAGAGTAGACCAGGTGATGTTTTAACAGAAATGCTCATTCTGTTACTTATAGCTTCAATGACATCTCTCTTGTGCCAACAGCGCGTGGAATCATGATGTTTTCTTGTATCCCAATGCCCACAATAAAAGCACAGATGTCCGTAAAGCTGGATGCTCGGTCCTACGGTAAGAAAAGGTGCACACACATCATTCATTCATTATCCATCCATCCATCCATTATCCTAACCCGCTTATCCTGAACAGGGTCGCTGGAGCCTATCCCAGCATACATTGGGCAAAAGGCAGGAATACACCCTGGACAGGTCACCAGTCCATATACACCTTTCACTCACACACTCATAACTATGGGCAATTTAGACTCTCCAATCAGCCTAACCTGCATGTCCTTGGACTGTGAGAGGAAACCCATGCAAACACGGGGAGAACATGCAAACTCCACACAGAGAGGCCCCAGCCAACGGGGATTCGAACCCAGGACCTCCTTGCAGTGAGGCGGCAGTGCTACCCACTGCACCATCCGTGCCACCCTCACACACATCACCAGAAATTAAATCAGATCAGATAATAGCCACAGCCAGGGTTTGAGAAAAGGAAATGAGTAAGATTATATCATAAAGCAATATATGCCTATGTGGTGAGCAGCACTGATAACATACTGGTTGTTTACTACAAGAAAGAAGCAACAATAACAACATACAGTGGGTCTGTGTAAGTATGTCCCACTTGTTATTACAGAGACCGATATAGATTGTAATTGCAAATGTAAAAGTAATTTCAAGATTGTTTGATATTGTTTTTAAACTATTAAAACTACTAGCTACTTTTACCAAAGCTTAAATAGCATGCATAAACACAAATGATTCACAAGGACACCAGAAGTAATTTTGTAACTAAAAAGGGTTCTATCTGATCACATTTTTATCAAAATTGTGATCACAAAATTAAGTACAGTGAACTTAATCTATGTTTAAGATATTTTTTGTTTGTTTCCATGACTAACAAGATATTGAACATATACAGTATGAACGTTTTAGTCTCCTGGGACATTTGAATCACCTACTCTGATGGCAACCAATACATACCAAACAATGCAAACAACATGTTGATGCCTGACATCTTCAGGGAAAAAACATTTGTTTCTTCATCATCAGCCTAAAGCAATGTGGCAGATAGCAGGGGAAAACCATGACTACAACCCTTCTTCTTTGTGTGTTTGTGTTCAGGGCGTGTATTTGGCTGGCTACAGGCCACCTTGGCCTTGACTACAGTCTTGTCTGGGCTGTTCTTCACTTCCATTTACCCCCTTACCCTGGGCTGGTACAGTGGCTTCTGCTTCTTAACCTCATGTGCCATCAGCTACCTCAGTGTCATCCCCATACTGTGAGTATACCAGTAACCACTGACCTCAGTATTCCAGTAACCACTGACCTTTACCAACTTCTCCGATGTTGGTTTACAGTGAAACTCAGACTGGCACAAACTTTTTTTGAATTCAGGCTTGTTCTAATATTTACCCATCTATTTAACCTTGAATTGAACAGTCTTATCAATGAGATCTATGAGATCATCGATGCTGTCTTTGTTTCTGTAAAAAACTCCAGTATGATATTTTAGACATGACATCAATGACCACTAATAGTTTTGTGGAGTGCCAAAGGAATAGGTATCCTTTTTATTACACGTACCCTATTACTCAATGCCATATTAACATAGAAATACTTCTGTGAATGTTAATATTTCACACAAATTTTGCCAACATAACGATATTAATTTCCTGAAATTTTCATAGTACCATGTAGACTGTATCACTTTCAGTTATTCTAAATAATTCATAAAATACATGTACAAGACATTCAATCTAAGGTCCTCTCAACACAGAGATACCGTATATTATCTGTTTTGAATAAAACAAATCTACATGGTAAATAATACGTCCACTCCTCGATTTTTCAACAGGTATCTCCATTGCAGAGGAACTAGAAAAGGATACATGCCCATTTCTGTCAACAGCTAATCCTAACACCTTTTCTACACTGGAGATTCCAGATTCCAGTTCCTGAGATAGCCTACTGCATCAATGACGTAAACTGCACAAAAAGCAGTCGTATGTGAACTACCTACAGGACTCCAGACTCCTGTATGGAACACCTGTACACCTACTTATTCATGCGATTATCTAATCAGCCAATTTGTGTGACAGCAGTGGAATGTATACAATCATATAGATACGGGTCAGGAGCTTCAGTTAATGTTCACATCAACCATCAGACTGGGGGAAAAAATTGATCTAAGTGACTTTGACCACGGAATGATTGTTGGTGGTAGACAGGGTGGTTTGAGAATATCAGAAACTGCTGATCTCCTGGGATTTTCACGCACACTAGTCTCTAGAGTTTGCAAAGAATGGTGAACATTTTTTTTTATCCAGTGAGCAGCAGTTCTGCAGACAGAAACACTTTGTTAATGAGAGACGTCAGAGGAGAAAGGCCAGACTGGTCAAAGCTGACAGGAAGGAGACAGTAACGCAAATAACCACACATTACAACAGTGGTATGCAGAAGAGCATCTCTGAACACACAACGCATCATAACTCTAAGTGGATAGGTTACAGCAGTAGAAGTCTAAAAAATAAGTTTAATAAATACCTAATAAAGTGCTCACTGAATGTAGATATGAATGTATTTTTATGACTGCTGGAAAATTGCTATTATAAATAAGCTAGTCCTCTTTATATTCTTACAGGAATCAGAAAACAAATCGTAATGTTCGAAACTGTACAACATAAAATAAAATAAATTTGAAGACTAATATTTCAGACTAAAATACCTAAACATAGTTCTCAGATATATTGGAAAACTTGCATTTTCTTAATTAATATTGTGAGTTGCTATCATGGATATACTTAATTTGCTTTCCAGAAATTACTTTTTTAACTGCATTAATTAAGTGTTACATTACATTTCATGTGTTCCCTCTGTGAATGGCAAATTGGCCACAGGGTGGCGCTAGAACATTGGAATATTTAAATACTGTCATTGGGAGCAGAAAATTCTCAAGTATTTGCTATGTCATAACATTTAATTTGAAAAGAAAAAGAAAAAGAAAACCTTTTATTTCACCGCACTAGCCATTCCACCCAGGGGCTGTCTACAGTCCGCTGTAAATAGCACAAGGCAGGAAAACAAAGTTCTCAAAATAAGTTGTTGTTAATGGGGCCCTCCATTAAGCGTGTCAAACACAAGGTGACTTGTGACTGTCTGCCATGTCCTGCAGTCAAAGGCTGTAGCACAATACACATTGAAATTGAATTGAAATAAAGGAACAATTTAATTGTTGCGTAACTATTACTTTACATGTGCTTCTGTATCTTTTAATTCTCTGTTTACATAACAAATCATGCAAAGTGTTATGTTTAAGTTAAAGACCAAGTGAAAGTTTTCATATTCCTTAGTTATACACAATTATACACTTAAATTATTGAATATTTTTGCAAATCTTTTCCAAAGGAACTATTTTTGAAAAAAACATTTCATTTTGTGCTGTTGACATTTATTTGCATATCTGTCTCATTTCCTTCTTTTGGGAGCTTATCTTACCGGTCCTGGTTACCTGACCTGGCATTGAATGGCCGGCTGCCATGGAGACAAAAGGCTTTGGTATTGTCTCCAGGGGGGGTCTCTAAATTATTCATCTCTGGACAGGTGTGTCACCTGCAACCACACGGAAAAGTAATTTCCTGAAAGGGAGTCGCTGAGGTATTGATATTGTTACACGATACAGCAGACTACTCCCATGGAGCAGACGTTAAACAAGCCAAGGGCTAAAGCTATGACTTTTGGCCATTTTTCACTTGTAATGCATTAGCTTTTTGTACCAAGACGACGCATGTGAACTTGTGACTGATGGAAGGGTAAATCTTCCCTGAATGGGCTAAATTATATATTACGGTTTTGGGTTGGATGTGGGAATGACAAGGAATGTAAGCTGTGCCGATATGTAAGAAGACATAACTAACATTTAACAAGCACTTTCAGCTCTGAAAGCATACATGATACTTAAGCACAATCAAATGCCACAGAATAAAAGTAAGCACGGGCTTTTCCTCAACTAAATGCAACAATCAAAAACATGTGTTTTTCAAAAGTGTTTTCTAGGCAGTGAAAAAAAGTAACTTCCTGAAAACAAGATAATTTAACCATTATCAGATGTTGACTAGTGATCATATTAACACAGCTGCCCCCCCCCCCCCCCCCACACCTATCTCTCTCTTTCACACACACACACACACACACACTCGCACAATTCTTCCTCTTCTTCTGCTTTTCTCTTTTCAACATCTCACCACTGCCTCTTTCCTTTCCAGAGGCTTTTATACATCAAAGGAGTTGGAGAGGCTTTGATGTCAGGTGAGGCTGAAATCAAATCGACAGCAATCCGGCTAGACGAGGGTCTGATCGGGGAACTGTGCTGACAGAGCGTTGACTGACACAGCAAAGCCCGAGAAAGGGTTTAAGCAATCCTGACTGCTTGTAATTTTGCTTTCTGGTGTTCAGCAACCTCGTTATGCTCATTAAGACGTTTTCCAATACACTACTCTCGTTAAACCAAGCTTTACATCTCATGGGACCTCAAAAGAAGGATGGCAGCAACTACTGCCACTGATACGTGGATTTTCTACTGTTTCAATAGCAAAGAAAATTGTATTCCTTAAGTAGTATATGGTGGACCAGCTTGGAAAAAAAAACGTTTGGACGTTACACTTGAATTTGTATGGAATTTTTATGGCTCTCATTGTGCTGTCCATGTTTCATTTAAATAATGAGAGAGGATGTGAAATCATAAAAGAAACAACATCAAACATTGGCTATAAACCACTTTGTCATGATTGTCGATTGCAGTACATGGAGTATCCTTAAGCCTGATACTTTCTGATCATGTTTCATGGTGATTCAACCTAGTGTGACTGATCCTTCATAAAATTATAAATAAATAAAATAAAATAAATTAAAAAAACAGCAGCACTCCTGTTAGCCACAATTTTAGAAGTACACTCACTGGTGATTGTAGTCCCAACTCTGCATTGGGCCAACAAGTTGATTTTCAAAGCAGTGGAGCACATAAGCCTATAATTAAATTCCAGTCAACAAGCATCCTACTGTGGTGTCGAAACAATTGGGAGGGGCGTCGACAGACAGATGTTCGAATGTGTGGGTTTTGTATCAAGGACATTTTCCTGGAAGCTAGCCGTTTCGTTTTAAATATTTAGCAAGTGAACAATTGTATCACTTTCCCCGTCCTTTTCCTGTTTGACGAGAATAATCACTCTCGCCAACCACCTGGCCATTATGACCGACATTTTGTATTCGTTTTAAAATCTGATGTAAAACTTTCACGACACACAAATCGCACACACACAAATGTTTAATTTACGACCAAAATTAGAGCATAATACATCAGCTTAAACGACAGTTTGAGAACAAAAAAAATGTACTCCAATGTTTGGATTGACTGAACTGAATAACCTAGCGTTACGATTCTTTAGAATGAATTGGTGGACCATTGATGAGAAATTGTTGGAACACAATAAATTGTAGACACTCCCACTCCCAGATTTGCACAACGAGACACGTTTTCTCTCGAGGTTGGCCTGGGCTGAAACAACACAGGGTTGAACCGCCTACTGACTTGATAGATTGGGTACCTAGACCAACCAGCCTTTTGAAACGCGAAGGTGGAGGTTTAATCGACAACTACTGCCAACAATCAAACTTCACATGCAACTTTTTTGACCGCCCTCTGTGAGGTATCGTCGTCTTGTCCAACCACTTTGCACTTCTGTTTTTCGACGCCCACCGCGCCCACCTCTTTTTTGGTTCTCTCCAGTCGCTGGGCTAATCAGAGTGCATCTTTACTCCGCCATTTTGTAGGGGTATAAGAAAACTCGGCCAGACTGCACACTCGCTGCTCTGACCTGTAGTTCTGTATTGTGCAATGGACGGGTAAGTAATAAAGATTAGATTACTGTGCTTTTCATTCGAATTTATTACAAACTAAAATCGAACACGTGATAAAAGTGTTTATGTTGTATATACTTTGAAAAACTTTCACCTGAGCTTGCTAACGTAGCCGTTCATTAACTGTTCAATGCAGCTAGCAACTAGCTAATTTAGCTAGCATACATTTTCTTTCGTTGCGATAGAAACTTCCTTATTCCAGGCTACAACAAACACGGCGATGCTGGGCAGGCTGGCTAACTTTTGGGGGGGGGGCTAGCCTAGCGAGATTGCTAGCTTTTTGTGCTTAGCTAACACTTAGCTCAGCTCATGCTAAGTTACTTGACTAGCAAACTGATCAGTGTAATTTAGTGAGCAGTATGGGCAAACAAAGTTTTTTTTTTTTTTTTTTTAAAGATGGCCAACATTAGCAACATTAAACTAGTTGGCCAATACTCTTCTCTTCAATTGCGATGCCAGCCACCTGTAGGATTTTTAAAGTTTCCAGAAAACAGCCTAACAACGTTGTTTCGTTAACTTTCTTGGACTATAAACGTATGATTCGGGTGTAAACTGGCGCTTGCCATAGTATCTTCAACTGCGTTCCCGTTTCTTGCACAGTGTTGGGTGGCAGAACCCTGAACGCATCACTGGTTTCCTGTTTTATGCGACTAACTTAGCTAAGCAACAACTCGACCAAGGGGGCAATGTGCACAGTAATATAGTAAGTTAACGTAGCTAGCTAGCTAATATTCGTATCATACGCGTAATATATTTAACAATGATCGTCTTTAACAAACAGCAAGCCACTTAACAGGCATTATATAGCCTAGCTAGACTAACCAACTTTAGGCGACACAGACTTGACTGGTCGTTGCCAGCTAGCTTACAAGCTTTGGAAGGCGTTGGACTAATCTAGTTGAAATCGAATTCACCAACCTTGTTCAGTTTGATTTGATTACATCAAACTGATGAGGCTGACTGTCACGCAACTTGTTCGACCAGTTGCGCTAGATTTCAGGCTATCAAAATTGACGGGTTGTTTAGTAGCTAGCTACTTCTTTTGATGCACCAGGCTAAATTCACGAAAACGTTATCGTATCCAGTATCCAGTGACGTTATGTAAACCGACTTGTTTAATTTGCAGAATGAATCTGTAGACATCAACGTATCGTCGAATTGATTAACAATGTAACCGTATGGATCGATAGATTTAGGAAGACGACCTGCTAACAGAAATGTATTTTTCAAAATAACAGACATTTCAAACCTTTCGATGAAGAGGAAAGATTTTTGCAGGTCGCCATGTTAACGTTCTGCCCTGGATTGTGGCGGGTGTGCCTAGTGTCACATTACATTTGTTTTAAGATATGTTGGCTAACACCCATAACCATGGTATTTAATTTGTCTTCCAAGCTGAACAGAAATACTGTTAAAAAAATAATAAAGCTTTAAAGGAATGTTTGCCTCAAGAGACTCAGACACCCGTTGGTATTCCAATGCTGGCTTAAGCATAGGGTATGTTTGGGTGTTTAGATCAACATGTATGCTGACATTACCTTAGTTAAAGTTTAAACCTTGGCGTTTGTATAACAGTAAAGTTACTGTGGTTGGTAAAATGCATTGTGGTGTAACTTCCTCCCTCTTTCCACAGCCGTCTAGAGACTGATTTGTATCCTATGGGATCTAGTTACGCTACGGAAATAGAGTAAGTTCAACTATTTTTCACCTGTGCATGCTGTCCTTTGGAATGGAACCATTTTCCACTCTGCTTGTGGAAGTAATTTTTTTTAACCTCGTTTTTCAGCCGCCTTCCTGTGTTAATTGTCTTGGAATGTGCAGAATTGTTGATGTGGTCTCTGCCGGCGCTTAGCGCCTCAATAGTTACTGATAAAGTTTGAGCCGTTTCCTGCATTCCTGAATGTGAATGCGGAAAGTTAAAAATTACAAAAAACCCTGAAGGTTTGTTATGTGCACTGTGATTGAGTTTTACCGGGTAATATTGTTGCCAGCATCTATAAACTGTAGAGAGTGTGTGTGTGTGTGTGTGTGTGTGTGTGTGTCTCCGTCCATTACTTTTGCACCCATCTTTGAATTTAAAAGGTGCTAACCTTTTAGCCTAACCTTGCAACTCAAGTTTTATGAATTCAACACATCTGGCTCCTAACTGTGGGAGGGTCTTGTTGTTGTAATTCATTATTCATGAAGGGATTTAATCAACAAAACAATGAATGCTTGTTACTGCATTAAATTGCGAAATGACAATTCAATGCAGAACTGGAGACATAAAGCTGAGTCCAGTAGCACTGCATACATTAGATTTATTGGCCCAGTGAATATTCAAATTGTTCACAATATTCATCCCTCCCTTTAGCATGCTTTCATGGATATGATTCAAGCCATAATACCTTTTTCTATCTTCCATTTCCACCACATGGAAAAAGGTGGCCTAATTTAGTGAAGCTTGCTTGCTGATGGGCAGAAAATGTGCTTTAAAACCCAACCACTTTTGATGGTATGGTGATGTGCCAAATATGAGTACTATAAACCAGCTTTGTACAATAGTGGGACTATGGACAGATGAGTTTAAACCCTCCAGGTTAATTAATTTGGGATAATTACCCAGGTATGGCCTAATTTTTGCCCCATTATTTGCAAGCTTGAATGGCTGGGACATAATCTAACTTCTGCAGTTAGCCTAACATCCACAGCACATACCAGTGTCCTATGGTTTTTCTTTTTGGCTGGGCTAAGAGAGTGAAATAATATTGGTATATTAAATTGCTTCTATGGAAGTAGAGGATGAATTGTGTGTACATTTTAATCTTTGCAGTTTTCCTTATTGTAATGTTCACAGACCTAGATTTTCTATTTCCGGATGTGCATGCCTCTCTAGTATGTTTTAGTTGACCTAAGCTATTTTTGGGTTTGCTTATGATAAAGTGTTTGTAAAGAGCTTAGGTAAATGAAAGTAGCTAATCTAGGGTTTGGCCAAGTGATTAAATCATTGCTATCAAATAAATGCGTCACTGGTGTCTAAGCCATGCCTGTTGAGTCAAAGGGTATAAACTTGTTTACAGGGATTTAGCCGTTACTGTGATGGCCTTTGTGTTCTCTTCTGAACAATGTTGAACTTGGCCAATGAGGAGAACTGAGGAATGGTATTCTAATACAGATGTAATCTTGTCTTTATTGTTTTGTTTCAATGCTTCACATAAGTCTGTTAGACATTTTGCATTGCTTTTTGCCTAATGGAAACCACAATTTGTGCTGTCTGACTTCTGGGTCGTTTTGTTTGTGCGGTGGACTTTCTGTCGGCCTGAATAACCAAGTATATTTGTCCTACGTTTCTCAAAATGACCTATTGCTTTTGAACTCTGTCTGTTGCGAGGTTCATAATGGTAATGTGCATTAGTAGTAATTGTGGGCTAGCACTCCCTGTGAATACTTGCTTGCTTTGATATTTTCCCGCTAGGTGTATCAACGCAGAAGTTTGTGTTATGGATTGAGTGTTTGAGGAGGCTGTGATGGATAATCTCCCCTCTGTCTGTGTGTGAGGGGGGTTGTGAAACATGGATAGGATACTTGCTTTAGGCTGTGTGTGAATGAGCACTCTACTGCTCTGTATCCTTCTCGGGGCCCATGTGAAACAGGATGTGAACGGGAGTTTAATGTGAGCCGGTGTCAACAGGGCAGTGCGCAGAAATTCTGCTCATATTTCAGGAACAGAGTAGCCCTGTGGGAAGTGGAACCCGTTGGTCGTTTGGCCGACTTTATCCAAGGTGTGCTGGTGCAAATGCAGGGTTTTTTTTCTTGGCCAGGAGATGCAAGATTAAATTCTTGGATGTACTAAAAACTGGTTTGGTGCTGTCATTTCCAGTAGTAAGACTTAGTACCGTTAGTACTTTGTAGTGAATATTAAATACATTTGTACTAGTGCTGACTAGTGCATTTGTACTAGTGGCTTATGGTTATGTTGGTTTAATAGTGAGTAGTCTTTCCCTGTAATTGGCTTCCGCAACACATTGCTGAAGTACATTGCTATTATAGCTGGTTGTAATAGCAGATTTATAGTTGCATCCAGATGTCGGTCTTGGTCTCTAGTGCTTGTTCTAGTCCCTAGTTTGTCCTTATTCTGAAGCGTACTATACAAAGAAGTCTTTGCAGAAGAGACTAGTTTGTCCACTTTGTTAGACACTCCCTGCATGAAAGGATACACATTTCCTGACTGTCTCCTGTTTTCATTAAATGCTGCTTTTACAAATTATTGGCTAGATTTTTTACTGAGCTCCATTGTACATGTCTTTTTAAATATCTGACAAAAAGGAAGCAACAAACTTTTTGAAAGCACAGCTTTTCCATTTGCGTACAGGACTAAGCTTATTTTGGACTGATGCCTGGGTTTCATCTTCCTCCAATTGTGTGTGTGTGTGTGTGTGTGTGTGTGTGTGTGTGTGTGTGTGTGTGTGTGTGTGTGTGTGTGTGTGTGTGTGTGTGTGTGTGTGTGTGTGTGTGTGTGTGTGTGTGTGTGTGTGTGTGTGTGTGATTTCATAGCCACCTTTTAATCTTGTTTCCCTGAAGGACTAGACTCATTCTTATCTGCTGAACTGTGTGGCATACCTGCTTCGAAACTTCTGTTGTCATCCTTTTTTTCCATTGCTTTGCCGTTTCTCCGTTTTAATGCTCTGTGTGCTACAGGTAACTTCAAATTTGGATCTTGCAAAACTGTTGCCTTTTCTCATAGTCCCCAACCTTCTCTCAACCCCTGGATGTATCTGTGACCTCCATTAACTATTTAACCTCCAGTATCTTTTACAAATTAAATTCTCATCTTTACTGCTAGCTATCTAACATTCCTTTCTCCTTCTCTTCACAGCAGTGTCCACGATATTACAGTTGGTACAAAGGTAGGCACCTCTTCCTCTCATATTTCCTGCCTCTCCCCATATTTGCTGAATGGAATTACTGTGAGTCCTTCATATCAGATTTTTTCGTAAACGAGGGTACTGCGTGATCATTTAAACAGTGCCCCATGTAGACCAGGTGTACGTTACCGAGTGGAGTAACCCGAGCTCTGGGGTTGAACTTCCCATACCTGTTTTTCTTTTTTTTTAAGCAGGTGTTGGGTGGCAAACCCAGTACTTTTGTTTCATCGCTGCTGTTTAAAGGCCTTGGGTAATTGTATAATATTCAGTTCAAGGAAGAACCCATATGAATGGGTCCAGTGACAGGATTCGTCCAGTTTTAAAGGATGTCCTCTAGACTCGTGAGGAAGCTGTATTCCATTAGGAAACCTCATTGCCTGTGTGTTTCCGGAAATTAGGTTTTTCAGAAACGCAGACTGGCTAAAAGAGAAACGGTTTGGTAAGACACAGAGAATGCAGTTGTGCACGCACTGCTTTTTAGCATGCCGTAATTGAGTCCAGGTTGACGGAACGAAAAGCTTGTGGGATATTGAGAAGGCGCAACCCGGCACAGAATTAAATTAAATTAAAGGAATGCAAGAGTTGAGCTTTGACTGCATAAAATGATGACTCTTCAGCTTGGTTTGACTGAAGTTCCTAACATCCCAAGAAGATTGTAGTCTTCCCCACAACCCCCCCCCCCCCCACCACCCCTTGACTAAACTGTTTTCATCTGGAGTGGTCTGAACATGGCTGTTTCCGTGGAAACGGTAATTGCTGGCTCGCTGGGCACTGTGCCTGGAATGCCGTTGGTACATTCCAATCTCCCCGGCTCCCAGATTCCGCCAAACTCTCCCGACCCTCTCCGCGTTTTTTCGGGCGCTCCCGCTTTGTCACAGGATGCTGTCGACAGGCCCGTACACGTTGTGCTTGCGCTGTTACATTCTTCATTCCTGTCGGGGAAATGAATAACCTTACCCTGCCCCCGCCGCAACTGCGCCTTTTCCCAGACAATGCGCGGGGAGTGTACTGTTGCGCTCCGGTCCGAGGAGGCCGAACTCGGTTCTGGCTTTAAGCGTACGTACGTACATGTGTACGTACGTATGTACGAACGAACGAGAGGCCCGTCCTGCTCCTGATTTATTTGAGGGAATGCGCAGGTTATTCGGGGAGCGGCGCGTTTCTGTCATAGTAATTGGTTTTTTAAAACCTCCGTTCTGGCGCAGTCCTCCCGGCCTTCAAAGGCACTCCGCTCCGCTTGCGCGCCGCAGTGGCCTGTGAGAGATAATCGCACGCGGAATGCCGCCCGCCGGCCTGACCTAGGTGCGGAACAAAGGGCGATTGTTGCAGACGGTGTTTGTGAGACGATATCTCGGTGATGAGAGTAATGCGAGAACGCATTTTTTTAAAGGCTCACTATGACAGTGTCCTTTGTCTTATCTGCACAGGAAGGGGAGCTGCCCTTTTTTTTTTTTTTTTTTTTTTTTTTTTTCCAACCCGTATTTGTCTTGTTTCCTCTGGCCCTGCGGCGTCCCGTTACTAACTCTACTGAAGGATGGCTTCACTTTAGGAGAATTCCCCCCCCCCCCCGTTCTGAAGTTTCCTAACCGCCGACCGTGGCAATTTTGTCTAAAAACTAAAATGAAAACCTCCTCTCGCCCTGAAGAATTCCAGCTCTTTTAGGGTAATTTAGTAAGCTATAGTTAAAGTAGCAATCTTGCTTTTCACTGTTAAAAGAACATGGCAGGATTTGTAAGATTGTACGCATGCACCAGCCATCAATTCTTGTGTTACCATTTGAATATGAAAACTTGAAATGAAAGCTGGGGGTAGTTAAATTTACAGGCTGCAGTATAGTGGTAATAAGGCCATTCTCATTTTGAATGGTTTGTATTTTTGTCAGTTTTCCCACAGGGGAGATAGCTTGCACTGTCAAGCCTTTTGTGACCTGAACCCATTCTCCATAGTCAGATTACTGGTATCATGTGCCCATCAGCAGTGCTCCAGGCTGTTTTGGGGCGTGTCGAGTGTGACGTAGGGCGGTGTCCGGCCCCCCGCCCTGTGAAAGGCCGGGGGGCGGGGAAGGGCTCGGAGCGCAAACGGCCGATTGTTTACCTTAGCACCCAAGATGGCTTCCCTCAAAAGCATTCCCCCAAGGACGGGAGATTCCGCTAACGCGATGAAGGGATGAATGGGGTCCATTCATCGTATGCAAATATGATGGGCCCCCTTCTATCAACACACATGTTCCTCTCCTGCATGTGTCAGTTTCAGGATCCTCTTCAGAGGGGGTGATCTGCAGAGGCTCGGCACGGGCCTGTGGAGGGGGTGAAACGGGCCCTGAGATGACTGGACCTGGGCTAGCCTGGCCATGATGAGCACCCCCTCTGACGTGGGTTTGGGATGGGGGGGCATTAGGGGGCTGGGCGGTTCCTTTTGTGTAGCAGCCACAGAGCGTATAGAGTTCAGTGGTTAGCCACGTCACCGAGAACTCTTAACCGTTTGGAGAATAGTTTATTTTTCAGAATGTTTTCAAAAATTCCAAGCCAGTGTTCTAGAACTCCCATTGCGTTCAGTTGCCAGTAGCGATTGTGTCATCATTAGAATGTCCAGTTCAGAACATTCTAATGGCATATTTGTTAGCTTGCATCTTTAAAGGGTTAAGTCTGTTCAACGCCGTTGCGGGGGGAGTTCCCTGAAATTAACTACCCTGAGCAAAATGGGAAAAACAACAACCTCTAAACAAACCCTTTGTTTCTCCCTGCTGTATTATTCATGTGATTGCGGGCTGGTCCCTTTTTTATCTCCTGGGTTAGGCAGGTTGCGCCCGAACGGCTTTACACGGGCAGGTGAGATCACTGCGTGATACACAACTGCTGTCTTTCTGCCGTAGAATGTTGGGTGGGGTTTAAAATGACCCTGGGAAGCCTTAGGGTAGGGTTTCCATGGTGAGAGTGACATTCAGTGCTTCCATGGCAACGGCTCCCGTTTCTCAAACGCATTGTTAAGTGGCCGTTTCGGCCCTTTTCTTTCCCTGCCTGCCTCACCTTTAAATCTTCCCCCTCCGTTTTCTCCCCCCCCCCCCCCCCCCCCTCCTGCTTCTGCAGGTTGCCGTTTTCATAGTCCCGTTTCATATTTCCACCGGCCTTATTTAGCGATGATGCGGACGCAGATAACGGTGTTGTTTTTCCGCGTACAACGCTGATCTTTCTGCCCTCTTCGCACGCACAAAAGCGGTCATTGAAGGGCCCCGGCTCCCCCCCCCCCTGCGCGCTCACGCTCCTGTGAAGTGCTCTGTGAATACAGTGGTGCGAGCCGCCTCTCTCCGGGGCTCCAGACGGAGGACGGTCTGGCGGAGAGGCTGTGGCCCTCCTCCAGGCGAGGACCGTCTGTGTGGGGATATTATGGCGCGGACACAAAGCGGGGTCTGTGCGCCCCGGCTCTGCCCCGGCCTCCCGCCCGGCTGCAGCACGAAGCCTCAGGGGCTCCGGACGCAGGAACGCGCCGCGCCGCGACTGAACTCGCTAAATGTTTTCTTTCTCTCTCTTTCTCTCTCTCTCTCGCGTCCACATGTGTTTTTGATTGGGTTACCACACTGCTGGTATTTTAAAATGTGAGTTGTGGTGGTGTGTGTGTGTTTGTGTGTGTGTGTGTGTGTCGGGGGGGAGGAGTTGTGTAGGAGTGCGTGCTTGTCCTTAGGGGGGTGAAGGGGTCTTGGAGAGAAGAATGACCGTTTCTGATGAGTGGTATGTGCTGAAAATACATAGGTATATATTACATTACATTACATTACATTATTGGCATTTGGCAGACGCTCTTATCCAGCGAAGTACAGTTGACTAGACTAAGCTCCTCCCCTGGAGCAATGCAGGGTTAAGGGCCTTGCTCAAGGGCCCAATGGCTGTGCGGATCTTATTGTGGCTACACTGGGATTCGAACCACCAACCTTGCCTGTCCCAGTCATTTACCTTAACCACTACGCTACAGGCCGCCTGCATATATGAGAAATTCTGGGTATAGAGAAGGGGGTGAGATGGGTAAGGGGGGGGGGTGCGGCTGGAAAGGGAATCTGTGTGGAAATATCTGAAACGGATACTTAAAAATAGATAAATTAATGAAATAAAACTACATTTTAAAGTTGCGAGGAAGTGTCTTGTGGAGGGCTCTCTAGGCTCAGCTAACACGGTGCTCAGCTGCTCCCAGCCAATCACGACCGACCAGTCTGCCGGGCTCCTTGGAACCTGACCAATGGGATGCGTCTCTTCAGGGTTCGTCTGCTCTGGGATCTTGGGACGCTGGTCGGGGATTGCCAGACCGGTTTACAGATGTTCAACGCCCGTTTTATTGCGGGCGGGGCTGTCTAACACAGTCCGTTATTGTCTGCACTTGAAGCTGCTGCCTGAGGCGAGAGAAGTGAGAGAAGAGCCGTGAAGAACACTCTTACCTAGACCTCCCAACAATCCCAATTGCGTGAAGGGAGCATTTCAAAATTATTTATAGCATAAAATGGGGGGGGATCTTTAGGCTAATGTTGCGTTTCCATGTAGGTTTCTGTAGCGTGTTCTGAGGTGGCATACGATAGCTTACTTTTCTCACACTGGCTGGTGGTCTTCCACTGCAGTTGAATCTGGGTTGCAAACTGACTCCCAGTCAGAAGTCACATCGTGTCAGAGGTCATGGGGTGAGGGTCCTCGAGCATTCCAAACTAATGTAATTACTGAAGTGCCAGTATTGCGTCTGGCATAGTATTTAAGGCATTTAACCTGATTTATTTGAATTGTGTGATGAAGTACGAGCTAGGATAAGGGTATTGAACGCCTGAATATAGATGCGGTGTAATGACATGAGGCGTAGCGACGGTTTCTTTTTGCTGCCGTTGGCTCGGTTTGTGGAAGGCCAAATCTGGAAATGCGTTTGGAGTGTGATGTCAATGCGGTCTAATGGAATCGCCATGTCCAGTTATTGAGAGAGGCCAAGGCGTTGGTGTTGTCTTTTTGCTTTTTGTGTGCATTTTATTATTTCGCAATCTTACCGTTTCCTGAATTTTGATTCGGGCCTCGCTGTACACAGTCCATAACTGTATGTTAACGTATCTAGTCTGGGTGCATCTGTTCGAAATCTACGGGTAGTTCTGCAAACCAAATGCAGTGGTGTCATTTTTGTGGCTTTTAGTTTTTTATCGAGGAGGGGAGTTTACGATGTATGCCAACGATTAGGCCTTGGTTAACTTCCCTTATTCCAGGAACGGCACTGAAAAGCATGAGATTGTGGTCCTTTTTTAAATGGCTGGGTAGTGAACTGGCTTGTGTGGGTTTCGTTTTAAATTTTTTTTTCCTTTTCATTATTTTCTATTTGCTGTTCGTGTTCCTGGCCCTCTGGTCTCGCTTGCATTGTGATGACGGGAGTCTTCTAAGTTTGGAAACCGTTTGCACGACAATCCAAGCGCAAATTGCGACATGGGACCTTGCAGAACAATGAATCGCCTGAAAACAGGAAGCCCAGAGCTTTAAGATTCTTAAGATAAGCAGGCGGTGGGGGGTGGGGGGGTGGGGGTATTTTACGGAGCAGATTGCAGTTTTCCAGAAAATGTCGCCGCTCTTTAAGTTACGGATTTGTGAGGGTTTCGGGTTTTTTAAAATGTTTTTTTTTTTACTCGATGCGGTTATCCTGCTAGCTCTGTGATCCTGAAACCTGGTCTAGTGCAGGGGGTGTGTGTGAGGGAGGTTGTGGAATTGGACTCTTCCCTCCCACTCATTCCTGCTGCTTGACGACCCGGGAATTAATGACTCCTTTTTGAGGCTTGTGTTCCTCCCCTGGAGCCGTGCCGATCCGTGGGGCGCTACACGACCCCCTCCCTGCAGTGGAGGTGCGGGGGAGGTGATCTGAGCTCTTCCTGCTGGGGAGGTGATCTGCGCTGTCCCTCACTACTTTTTATTTTATTGAAGTCCTGACACGGCTTCAGGAATTGGGGCGTTTTTGTGAACGCTGCTTCTTCTCGATGTTGTCGTAGGCTTTTTAAAAGGTCACATTGTGGGGGAAAATCACATTTCCCTTCCCTTGGGTTATAAAGGAGTTGAGGGGGTTATAAAAATACATTATCAAAACGCAGTCGTCGTCCCCCCCACCCTATAAATTCAAAGCAAATATGCATTTAAACTGGCTGTTTTGACTTCGGTGAAGCTGTGACCTCACAACTTGTTTGCTTCAGCCCCGCCCACCCTGTAGCCGGAACGGATCCCAGCGTTCGGCGCAGTCTGCGTTCGGCTTTTAAGCCGGCCAATCAGAACGTGATATCAGTGAGCCTTAAAACACTAAAACAGCCTGTTCATGAAGAATGGACATGTAAAACTGGGTAGAGTTTTTAATGGCGGACGGTTGGGAACACTTCAAAGCGATGGCCTAGGGCCCCCCCCCCCCCCCCCCCCCCCTCTACAGCACATCAATGAAAAGTCCCCGCTGACAGTCCTACGGGTACCCGCAGGATGCCTGTCGTGTCGCGGGGTGCCCCCTCTGTACGGGTTGTTGTGGAATGGCGTGGAGATGAGCCCTGTGGGATTGCCTACTTTCCCAGCATCCCGAGCAGTGGGCACTGCCCCTGTGTAGACGGGTCTGCTTTAGGCTCTGGCCCGTGGTCTTGGGACGAGAACATGTGTTCCCGTTTGTATTCGGCTCGATTTTAAGTTGCCCCGTGACGACCGCAAACAATTTTTTAGGTACGATACGAGGTTCAAAGGGGAAGGTTTGTGCTAAACCGCTTTTTGCCTGATCTGCAGTGAATGTCCAGTGTGATTGCAGTGCTTTTGTTTTAATTGTTTTTTAACAGTGCTGTTTGTTGGCACATTAGGGGTTTGTCACTGGTTTGCCTTCAGGTTATGAGCTTAATGTGCACGGCATGTGGAATGTTTCTGAAAGGCCTGTAAAAGCTGCAGTTTTTTGTAATACTGTGTAAATTTGATGTTTTTCTGTCTATTGCAGAGAGGATCTGACGAGCTTTTTTCCTCTTGTGTCTCTAACGGACCCTATATCATGAGCGCTTCTGGACCAGGTGAGCCTTGCTTTATGAAGGTCCATATTGTGGGAAATTGTATTATATATGAAAAAAAAAACCGACTGGCATGCACAGTCGCCAAATCCACACAATCCGTATGAAGAAAATGTGCTTTTAAACGGGCCTTTTGGACTTCCGTGTGGTTGTGACATCACAACGATACGCTAATTTGCCCCACCGTTGTAGCCAGAACAAACCAAAGGGAAGTCAAGTGCGGGCCGCAGTGTCTGCAGGGATTTGCTTCGACCCTGCGCTACACCACCTGATTTCACTCACTATTGGAGCTGCTTGGTTCAGATAAGCTAATTGGTGAAATCAGGTGGTGTAGCGTACTGTAAGAGAAAATACCTGCAGATACTGAGGCCCACAGTACAAGGGGTTGAATAGCGCTGGTGTACAATATGGGACTGCTAACAAGACAGAGTTGTCATAAGCGTCTTGTTTTTGTTTCTCTCGTCCTGCAGCGAATGGAAACGACACCAAGAAGTTCAAAGGTGAAATCCGGAGCCCGGGAATCCCGTCCCGCGTCATACACGTGCGCAAGCTTCCCAACGACATCAACGAGGCCGAGGTCATCTCCCTGGGCCTGCCCTTCGGCAAGGTCACCAACCTGCTGATGCTGAAGGGGAAGAACCAGGTACTGCGCCGGGCCCTACCGCCGCCTGCCAGAGATGGTTCTTACTGCGTTTTAAAAAAAGCTGTTCAGTGTACCGCAACGGCTATATTGCCCGGCCCTGCCTTTTCGTGTGGTTCTGGTCTCGGTTTCCGGTCTTGACCGGGGGGGAACCTGACGGTGTCTCTCGTTTCAGGCCTTCCTGGAGATGAACACGGAGGAGGCCGCGCAGACCATGGTCAGCTACTACGCCTCCTTCACCCCCGTCATCCGGAACCACCCCATCTTCATGCAGTACTCCAATCACAAGGAGCTGAAGACCGACAACTCGCCCAACCAGGTGGTGAGTTGGAGACGCGCGAGTCTTGCCGGCCGTTTCAGGTGGATTGACGTCTTCGTGCGAAGCGTCGGCGTTTCCCGAGGGATTTGTGTGTTTGGCGGTTGTGTGTACGTAGGTGGGTACGGCTTTCTGATTTCTTTTCGAAGTGAACTTTGGCCGTGTATTGTGCGCCCGTGTCGCATAAAACCTCCCCCCCCATCCTCCCACGCAGTGGAGCGTCGAACAATGAGCCCCGTTTTGCTGACGCTGTTCCCGTTTCCTGTCTTTTGTAGAGTTCCGAGTCTCTGCGAGGCCCCAGGTTTGATTACCTTGTGGAGCTGTGCACCATTTTACTCCAGGCAGTCGTGCCCCCCACCCCCCTACCTGTGAATAGCTTCTTGGGAAACGGCATGCCATCAGAGCTGTTAGTTCCAGCTGTGCCTCACCCCCGCGGCCTCTTAGCTGATAACCGCAGTGAAACTCGCTCCCTGGCCGCTCCTCCTTAGTGTAAATATTATTTAAACCAGTGATAACACGCCGCATTCCTAGATGTTTGTGTTTGCGCTTTGCACGAATATCTACCACCCCGAAGGCTGAGTTTGGTTTGGAAACCCCGTGTGGAATCCTGCAAGTACGGGTCTAATTCTTAAAAGATTGAAGTCTTTTTTTTGCTGCCGCTTTACCCGCCCTGCCGTTTTAATTGTATTTATTTATGGTCCATGTCGATGCCGGGCTGTAGTAATCTGGCAGGTCGATTTGTATTGAGCATGAGTCAGTGCCAGCTTGGCTTTTTCCGTAAAGAATTTGTGGCTTTCAGAGTTTGTTAAACCTACTTTGGTGTTCCTGGCATTTGAAAGGGAGCGATGGAAAATGTGCTCATGCCATAGACTAGAGGAATTATGGATCAAATGCCTGTTACATCACCCGGGGGGCGAGTGAAAAGCGTTCTGAGTCTGTGGAAATCGGGTTTACCGACGCCCCCGTGTTGTACGGTTTGGAGCCTGAGACTGCGCAGTGGGGGCAGCTGACTGTGGCTCCTCTGAGCGTGACTTCGCAGTGACGTGATCTCTCCCTGGTTCTCCCGCAAAGTATTACTGTACCGGCCTAATGATAGGGGGGACGCATGGGGAGACATTATCTGAGGGGGAAAAAAAAACACCCAATTACAACCGACTGTTCTTGTGGGGGTGGGGGATATCTGCTGTCGTCGTACGAAAATAGACTTCGCCCCGTTGACCCTTGCATTGAAAACGGGTCTGAATGACCCATACTGGAGCCAACCACAGTGGCGCTACTAAGCAGTCTCGCGGACGGGCAGGAACTAGCAGGAACTAGCAGGAACGAGCAGGAAATGAGCTTGAGAAAATAATGGCGGTGGTTTTGGCGGCCCGGCTCACTCTCTGTCTCCCCCCAGAGGGCTCAGGCGGCCCTGCAGGCGGTGAACGCGGTCCAGACGGGCGGGATGGCGGGCGGGATGACCATGGCCGCCGTGGCCGACCCCGGCAGCATGGGCGGACACAGTCCGGTCCTGCGCATCATCGTGGAGAACCTGTTCTACCCCGTCACCCTGGACGTGCTGCACCAGGTACCCGCCCGCTGTCCCTAATGCTGTCCCCACTGCATTTACAGCAAACTTTACAATGCCTGGAATTAACCTCACACACACACTCACACACACACACTCACACACACACACTCACACACACACACTCACACACACACGCACACACACACACCCACACTCACACACACACACACACACTCACACACACACACCCACCCACACACACACACACACTCACACACACACGCACACACACGCTCACATACACACACACACACACACACACACACACACACACACACACACACACACACACACTCACACTCACACACACACTCACTCACTCACTCACTCACACACTCTCTCACACACACACACACACTCACACTCACACACACACACACACACACACTCACACTCACACACACACACACACACACACACACACACACACACACACACACACACACACACTCACACTCACACTCACACTCACACTCACACTCACACTCACACTCACACTCTCACTCTCACTCTCACTCTCACTCTCACTCTCACTCACACCTATGGTGAGTTACCTGCTGCATTTACAACTTGCTTTTATCCAACACTCTTTACAATGAATGCCTCATTCACCACACACACACACACACACACACACACACACACACACACACACACGCTCCACCGGCGAGCTACACCAGGTACCTACGTACTGTACCTGATACTGTACCCCCTGCATTTACAGCAGGCTTTTATCCAATTTTTATTTACCATTTTTGAAAATGGTAGACTTATTCAGGCCAACCGCTTACCCCATGTATAATTGCTTCCGCAGATCTTTTCTAAGTTTGGCACAGTTTTGAAGATTATCACGTTCAGAAAGAATAACCAGTTCCAAGCCCTGCTGCAGTATTCTGATGGCTTGACGGCGCAGCATGCTAAACTGGTAAGTGGCGCCCTCTGCCTGCCATGAGACGGTACTGCACGAATCATTTGACTTGCCCTATTTAACTTGTGTGTGAAACAAACAAGTTGTTCGGCTAGTTTTTCATTCCACCTATGATGTTGTTATAATTATATTATTTTTACTGTGAAGGATTGGGAATTTGTTGTACAGGTAGCCGTTGAACTTGTACTTCCGTTTAGGGTCTCAGCGCACTTATCCCTGGTTATGGGTATACACTTTGCACTTGTTGTATGTCGCTCTGGATAAGAGCGTCTGCCAAATGACATTAATGTAATGTAATTGGGGAATTTTCTCCACATTGATGGATCTCTCCCTCTCTCTCCCCCTCTCTCTCCCCCTCTCTCTCTCTCCCTCTCCCTCTCTCTCTCTCCCTCTCCCTCTCTCTCCCTCTCTCTCCCTCTCTCTCCCTCTCTCCCCCTCTCTCTCCCTCTCTCTCCCTCTCTCTCCCTCTCTCTCCCTCTCTCTCCCTCTCTCTCCCTCTCTCTCCCTCTCTCTCTCCAGTCTCTGGACGGGCAGAACATCTACAACGCCTGCTGCACCCTGCACATCAACTTCTCCAAGCTCACCAGCCTGAACGTGAAGTACAACAACGACAAGAGCCGGGACTACACGCGGCCGGACCTGCCCACGGGCGACAGCCAGCCCACCCTGGACCACCACGCCATGGCTGCCGCCTTCGGTGAGACGCTGCACTCCTGTAGGTGGAGGGCCGCTCTGCGTGCTGCTTTTTGTTCTTACCTGTTACCTGATTTTTTAAAAATTTCCTCTGAATTACCCTGGTTCTAGCCTGTACTTGAGCGCAGTGAAATCATTAGGATACACTTGCACTCTGAAGGGTGGGCGGGACTTACTATTACAGACAGTAGGGTGGGCGGGACTTACTATTACAAACTGTAGGTTGGGCAGGACTTACTATTACAGACAGTAGGGTGGGCGGGACTTACTGTTATAGACATTAGGGTTCATGTCAGATAAATGGTTGGCATTTAAGATATGTTTAAGTCAATTGAATAATTAAGACCGGAAGTTGGAACAAAAATCCTGAACCTTGTTGTGTGCCCCTGTATTCGGCCCTCGCTGGCCCCCCTGTGTGACTGTGCCGTTCTGTGGCTCTTCTCCTCTGCAGGGGCCCCTGGGCTGATCTCTGCCAACCCGTACGCCGGAGCGCACGGCTTCCCTCCCGCCTTCGCCATTCAGCAGGCAGGTCAGTGACCCGAGTTTAACCGCCTTCCCTCTCTAGCGCCTCACGGACCAGACTGCCCACTCACCGTGCACGCACGCTCGCTCCCGATTAGCACGCTAAAGATTCTCCATAAGGGGGGAACCGTTAGCACTCATTGCCATCCCATCAATGACAAGTGTGTCCCTAGTTTTCAACGACTCGCAAATGCTAAGAAAATGTGCTTCGGGTCACAGAACTGGGAGGGGGGGGGACGGTTTTGAGTTTAAACCGCTGAAAGGGATGGAATAGTGCCGGTGATTTCACTGCGTTTTGAATAACCCGACTCTTCCGTTTGTTTTCCCCCTTTTGTCGGACGTGTGCCCTCAGGGCTGTCTATCCCTGGGATGCCGGGGGCCCTGGCCTCCCTGGCCCTCCCCAGCGCTGCGGCTGCTGCAGCCGCCGGCCGGCTGGGCTTCTCTGGCCTCACCGGGGGCCACTGCGTTATGCTCGTCAGTAACCTGAACCCTGAGGTTAGCACCGCCGCCCTGTGAGCTCACACACACACTCACACACACACACACACGCACTGAGGCCTGGCTCGCCCCCTGCTGAATACACTACATTTAAAACCAATATTAATGTGAATGTGTAGGCCCCGCTCCTGTTTTTAAAGTTGGCTAGGTTAAGGCTAGGCTAACCTCGGCTAGGCTAAGCTGTCATAGGCTAACCTCGGCTAAGCTGTGTGAGGCTAACCTCGGCTAGGCTAAGCTGTGTGAGGCTAACCTCGGCTAGGCTAAGCTGTGATAGGCTAACCTCGGCTAGGCTACGCTAAGCTAAGCTAGGCGAATGTCAGTTGTTGAAGCCGCCTGCACTACCAGTACACTGAAGGCAGGTGTATTTTTTTTTTTTCCCTAGTTTCTATATATAAATTCCCCACTACAGCCTCCCCAGAATATTCTGTACGCTGAAGGGTTATCACTGCCTCTTCCCATTTCCCCTATTGCTGCTCCTCTTAAGAATTCAGTTTTGTTCAGCTGAGCTTTTGTGGCATCTCGATTTTTATGTTTGTTTTGTTTCCCCCCCCCCCCCCCCTTTGAGTATTCCCCCCTCATTCCCTGTCCTGCTCCATCTTAAACATCGTACCATTCCTTTTCCAATTTCTCCCGGCATGGTGTCACTGAGCAATAGCCATACTTTTCCCACAGAAAACCTGTATTGTTGCAGGGAGTAAATTAGAAAGTCTTAATTGATCATTCCAGTCGACTGTTATTCAGCGGCCATCTTGACTTAAAGGTTCCGGCCCCATTTTGTATACACGTTTCATTGTAGACCTTGAGTTTTATTGTCTTTTTATACGTAGCCAGAATTGCTTGTTTTGGCCCCACGGTATTTCTATCATCAGCCCCAGAGACTCCAGTGATTGCTGTTTGATAAATGTAAACCAAACAAGCCAGTCTGCAATGGTGGAAATAGATTGTGCAGTAACTTGCAGTCATTACTAAAATTAATGTACGCACATATCCGGTCTTGGTCATTTAGAGCCTTTAGAGTCTTTAGTTTGAGTTTTAAACTATTTGTTTTTAATATTGCCCATTTGCTCCCTATAAAATTCCGTAAGCTTACTTGTATAAATGGTTATGTTACTGCGTTTGTCAGTGGGTGTGCACTGTACCACAATCTCCCAGCAGTTCAGAACTACTTCTAAAGCTCCGTAAAATGTTCTCCAGCAAATTGGATTCAACAGTCTTTTTTAAATATTGACATTTCTTCCTAATTGTTGATTATGATTTTAATTGAACGTTAATTGTTCCATTCTAATTCAGCAGCCACAGTAAAATTAAGGGAAATATTGTCTGCTCTTTTTCTGTGTGCCATGTTTAAACATTCATTTTGGTGTTCCTCTAGGTTCATTACCATTTTATTGATTAAAGCGTTTATGAGCCAGCTCTGCAGGATGGGACACCACATTTCTTTGTGTATACTGACCTTGTTTTTTACCTCCTTTTTCCTTGTTTCTCTCCCTCCCCATTCCCCCTCTCCCCTCTTTTTTTGTTTCAATACCCTGACCCTGGATCCTCTTTTTGCCAACTGATTGCACGCCCCATTTATTCCCCTGCCATCTGCCTCCTGTGTGCAATTACACACACACACACACACACACGCATTCACACACGCATTCTCCTACACTCACACCAATATACACACACTCACACTTGTATTCTCTCACACCAACACACACACACTTGCATTCTCTCGCACATACTCCCACCAATACACACACACACACACACTCACACACGCATTCACACACGCATTCTCCTACACTCACACCAATATACACACACTCACACTTGTATTCTCTCACACCAACACACACACACACACACACTTGCATTCTCTCGCACATACTCCCACCAACACACACACACACACACACACACACACACACACACACACACACTTGCATTCTCTCGCACATACTCCCACCAATACACACACACACACACACACACCACACTCACATACTTTCTCTCTCACACACACACACACACACACACACACACACACACACACAATATTAATTGTACCACATCAATGCCCCCCTCCCCCCTCCCTCCCCCTCCCTCCATCTTCTACTTCCAAAAAAAAAAAAAAAAAAAATATTAACCATCTTCATGATTGAACCACCGTTTTATGCCGTTCCCCGTGGATCTGCCTCGCTGTGGATGATCTGTTCAACCTCCATTCTCCTGCCTCCGATCTTTCCCTGTCCCTTCCTACCTCGCTGCCTTCCTCTGCTGTCCTATAAAGAGAGTTACACCCCAATGCCTCTTTATTCTTTTCGGTATGTTATCATTAGCATATTTTTTATTACTTGTTTGTTCAGTTATAATTTTTTTTTTTTTTTTGCTCTGGTTTAATTTGTTTTATTAATTTCTTATTTTTTTTTTTTAAACCAATTGATTTTTAAAGTGATGAGTGCTTCTGCTTTTTGGGATTTTGTTTTGCCTGTTTGAAGGAATGGCAAAAAGCTGCAGCATTTTCTGGGTTTATTTCTAATCCCTTGTGAAATGTTCCTTCCATTGGGTCTGGCGTGGAACAATGAATAAATGTGATTCTGCTCCAGCAAATTGCATTTAGTCAGGAAGAAACTACCACTAATTTGCTTTGGTGCAGTTATACAAGTGAAAAATATAACTGGGACTGTAGTGTATATATAATTAGTCCATCTATAGTGCAAGGCTCAAACTGAATCTTTTAAAAGCCTCTGAAAGCTCTGTCCCTTCTCTTCAGTGTATTGTTCTAATTTGCCATTCTGGAGATGCTGTATCTTTTTGCCTCTTTGCATTGTTTGATTTTTTGAGATTATTTCCATAATTTTAAATGGCTTGGACTGTCCTCCATTTTTACAAATTTGCATGTTTAATGGGTTTGCATGCTTTTTAATATAATACGGAGTTGCTTTTTGTTTATGGTCAAGGCTTCCATTTTGTGTATAAAGTACAATAGACTGAATCGTTTCTTCTGATTCTTCTCTTGTACATTGCTCTTACCCATGGCTGTCCTCTCACAACCTTGATTAGTCTCCTTGTCCCCCCCCCTGCCCTTATAGTTTAGGCTGGCACAATTCTGTCTGAAAGGGAATGTGCTTCTTTGCTAGTTTACAAAAAGCCGTTGTTCCTGGACAAAGGGCTGGAGTTACTTTATCTTTTTCTTGCCTTCCCTTTCATCACGCCTTTTTTTTTTTTTTTTTGCAGTGTCACATTTCTGCAATCCAGATTTAACGAGCTCGAAAAAACAAGTTATTTTAAATTTTCCACACTCGTCAAACTTTCTGTTGGGAGTTTTTCATTTTGGATTGAATTTGTGGTTACGGTTTAATGTCACGGGTAATTGTTGCATACAAGTGAAATTAATGTCTGATACAATCTTAGCAACCCGTTAGCCTAGCTTGTGTACAGAGGTACCAGAAATGGCTTTCACAAGTGCCATCCTTGAATTCATTCGGTGCATGGGGACCCAGTTAGTGGTCTATCGAGTGTTACAGAATCATTACAAATGGAGTGACTTGATTGTGAACAAAAGTTACTGTATATAGCAGCTTCCCCCCGTGTTTATAATTGAAGCCTTGTAGCATTGTTTTTTTTTTGCCCTGCCCAGATGGCTCTGCTAGTGGCAGGGGCTGAAACAGAAAGTGTTTCTCATGGTTTCCCCTCTTCCCTGTCCTCCCCTGCACTCTGTAAAGGTGTATACGGTGATGTCATGAGAGTAAAAATCCTCTTCAACAAGAAGGAGAATGCCCTGGTGCAGATGGCAGATGCCACACAGGCCCAGCTGGGTAAGTATTGTGAGAAATGTGGGTGTGGATATTGGGAACCAAATGATAAAAACGGTTAATTAGCCCTACTCAGTGCGCAGCAATGCACACAAACCTGTCTTGAGTCACGGTAATTTTAAATATTTGTTTATCTGCAGCTTTATTTTCCACCACAGTTTAATCTGGAAAACGCCCCCTCTGAGTTAAAAGGTTTTTATAGTACAGGGAGAGAGCATAAAATGCTATTTCCCTAACATTTTAATCCTCTAAAATGCCCTTTAGCAGGAATTTGCATGACTTTTTTATTTTTATTTTTATTAATGTAGAAGTTTAAAGTCTGTTAATTGTGAATCTGTATTAAGTGCATGTGTCATTATAGCCTGTTCACTTGCGCTTGGCTCAAACTGTCAGGCTAGAAAGCGGGTTATTTTTATTTATAAACCACATTTTAAAAATGGCAATAGTTGCTTTAAAGTGCAGTACAAAATGTTTGCATTTGAAATGTATACATATGCAAACATTTAATAGAACGGACTAAGAAACGTAACCGGATTAAAAACGCTACGCATTTGAAAATGCTAGGGCAAAGTGGTCATAATGTTCAGGCTGGCTTTATTGCTCGGTCCCGAGAGGCCTGATGACACTCTGGACCTTTTCAACCAATCAAAATGGCTGCTCTACTCATTTTGTGTCCCCATTATAAAACTAAATTCTCAACTTTATCCATTTTCTCAACCGAAGCCGAAACCTCTTTGGTTTGGGTGTAGCCACTTCACATTAGGCTTGGCACTGAAAAGGTTGAGGATGGATTAATAATACTTTGTCGGCGCCTCCCCCAGCCATGAGCCACCTGAACGGGCAGAAGTTGCACGGGAAGGCGGTGCGCGTCACCCTGTCCAAGCACACCAACGTGCAGCTTCCCCGGGAAGGCCAGGAAGACCAGGGCCTGACCAAGGACTTCAGCAACTCTCCCCTTCACCGCTTCAAGAAGCCCGGCTCCAAGAACTACCAGAACATCTTCCCACCGTCAGCCACTCTGCACCTCTCCAACATCCCGTGCGTTTGAGCCACCACGCGATCCATGTTTCTTTTCAATGTCCTTCTGTCTAATCGAGGGGTGGGGGGAATTCATAATGATTTTTTTTTACACGCTTGTTCTTTCAGACCATCCGTGGTTGAAGATGACCTGAAGACGCTGTTTGGAAGCTCTGATTCTTTGGTCAAGGCGTTCAAGTTCTTCCAGTAAGTACATTTTCAAAATTTGTTCCATGTAAATTCCTGTTCCAATGTGGAACTGCAGTCGGTCTCGTATTGAATGCGAGGAGATTCATAATCGGCGTCCATTTTGTCTCCGCTCAGGAAAGATCGCAAGATGGCGCTGATCCAGATGGGCTCGGTAGAGGAGGCGATCCAGTCGCTGATTGAATTCCACAATCACGACCTCGGCGAGAACCACCATCTGAGGGTGTCCTTCTCTAAATCTACCATTTAAGCAGAGCGGATGGGCGGACGGACGGGCGGCCGGCCGCGATTGGCTGTCACTTTAGACTTCAACGCTGAACTCGTTCAGAGGGACTTTGTTCACAAGACTCACTTCCATCATTCCTTTATTAAATATTTGTCTATATGTAGATCTATATGAAACGCCAATTTGAACCACGCAGAAGAAAATGATATAGGTTTTTAATTGGCCTTTTTAAGAGTTAATTTTAGTGATTTTCCCCCCCTTTCTGTTTTGAGCTGATATAAGAGATCCCATGTTTGCGCACGGGTGATCCTCAAGTACAAATAGTTTACCCCTCTGGTCTCCAGGATTCCTGTGCTGGGGGCAGTCAGGTTGCACAATCATTCAGCCTTTTGCATTTGTTTGTTGTTCTCTCCTGTCAGGGACTTGTACCACTAGGTCTTGGTGTTTCCATTGAGTTCTGAATGTCAGTTCTGCCTCTACAGTGCCCTGTGCCTTACTCGATACTATTCCTACTGCTCATTTCTCCAATAAGTAAATGCACTGGCATTTTTATAATTAATAATCCCCTTCAGTTATGACTCCCGGTCGATTTAAGACGTCTTCACAAATATCCTGTTTACAGCTTATTTCTGTTAATATTGCGTGTTTGGAGATATGATGGGGTTTAAACGTCTTGCTAGCGGTTCATGCAGCTAGGGGCAATTTTGAGTAGTCCAACTTTCAATTGGTGTTATATGAAATGATAGAAAAGTAGTGTTTTTGGGTCAACTTGCAAAGAAAAGTTTGATTATTTGTTTTAGTTTGGACCATTCACTGTCCCAGTTGCATTATTTAGCTTTCAAAAAAGAAAGACTCCTTGAATAGTGGGGTTTATATTCCTATAAATCTTATTTACTGTATCTATATTTAGATTAGATCATTTTCATTCCATTATATTTTTAAATTTATGCAATCGTTTTTTTTTTGTACAAATCCAATATTGTATGGAGTATATTTGTATCATTCTTATACTGTAGTTCATAGTTGGTAGGTCTCTTTGGGTCAGTGGCTACCTTTTTTTTTACCACTGTGCCTTTGCTGAAGTCTATATTGCTCTGAGACTTTACTTGCCTGTGTTGGTTACTGTGTCTTACTCTCTTTTGTGTTATGCATCTAGTCTTAAGTTCCTCTGCAATTCCCATCCAATTTGCATTGCCTGCATCATTTTCTGATTTTTCTGAAGCTCAAAACCAAAACGAAGGCCCTTTGCAAGCTCTATAACGAGTGGATAAGTTTCCGCTTGCCTTATAAGTGACTCAACCATTATTATTATTATTATTATTATTATTATTATTATTATGAAAGTAGCATTACTGAGATGCCAGGAAACGAGAAACTCATTCATATCCTTCATTCATTCGTTCACTCATTCATTATCCTTCGGCTCCATGTTGGGGGCTTGCAGAGGGCTGTAACTCATAACCGCTCTGCGCTGGTACATTTTGGGTCCCGACGGCTGTGATGCTCTTGGAATGTTTCGTGTTTTTAAAAGGTGCCTCCGGTGCTTTGTCATTCGGTGAATATTTGTTACACTGCGCAAGTACCAGTCCAACCTTAAATGCCCCAACGCCATCGTATCTAAAAATGTGCTTATGCTCTTAATCAGAGCTTTGACCAGTCCCGCGTTCCCTTTCATAAGTGTCCTTAAAGTATTGCAGTGACTTGGCCACCGTAGGGTGGGGACTTTGAGGGGTGCTTATCACACGACAGTGCCTCGGTGAAGGCGACACGCTGCGCTTGATTTGATGCTCATGCCACATTAGTCAGTTGGATCACCACTGTGAATTTTAGGTCTTAACTCCTGAGTCATTCCTTCTTGCGCTGCCTTCCCCGGAAGGAGAGACTGTGAAACCTTAAAGAGGTTTACCTTCATCCCACAAAACGGATCCCTTCTATTGATCAGAAAGTACACATCTGTTTTGTTCTGATTTTTAAGTTTATAGTTCAGGTGCAAAGCAATAACGTATTGCAATCTCTTCAGGGTAATGACGATATGTCTAGGACCAAAGTGTTTTTTTTTCGTTTTTTTTTTTTCTTCTCCCCCACCGTCCTAGAGTTTTGCGTGTAGCCTTTTTATTATACTTCTGCTCTGTTTAATCAACCCAAATGTGTAGCCTGCTTGTTTTCCTATAGCATTTGGAAAACCGCATTGGACCATGGCTGTCTTATCTGGATGGTATGGCCTTGGCCCATATCGTTACAGTGGTCAGAAATGGATTGTGCATGTGTTAAACGTGTGCTGAAACTGGGTTCTGCGCTAGATGAATTGGATATTTAAACCATATTTTGTAAAAACCTTGTGACATTCATGCAACTAAGTCGAGAGGAATTGATTGTCATTGGTTCCAGCAGTCCATTAATGGATATTTTGATTAGGGCAGGGGAGGAAAGTTGCTGTACAAAGCTGGCAAGAAATGGACTTTACCAAATTATGGAGACTTGCACACAGTTGCAAAGCCTCCTCAGTTAAAATATAGTGACCCTGTAATGCGCTGTTCACATTTCCAAGGGCAGTAATGGACAGGATCAGCTTGGGGGAGGGGGGGGGGGGGGAGGGAAGTTGTACATAGTCATGCTTTTGTACCACAGAAGGTGATTTGGGAAGCAATACACAAGTTTTATATCTGATAAAACCAATGTATATTTTGATTACATCTACAACCAAGGTTGTTTTCGGGCCATTGTGGAGCCATTTAAGTTTGTATTACAAGAACAAAAAGAAATTAAAACATATTTTCTAACAAGATGTGTCTTATATTTTCCCCACGTAATCTATTGTTTTGGTAATGACTTTCTCCTTTCTGGATCTTGTGCCTTCAATAAATCTTTCGTTTATTTCTGCTTCCACATCTAGTCTATTTCTCTTTTCTTGCGTGTGCTTGCCATGACTTTTTTTTGTACCGTGTAACGCCTGGCTTCTTGTTGCCTTTATCTCTGTGTACATTTTATCACTCTTAACCGTATTCATGGTGTCTTTACAAACTAATGTGATGTGCTCGTTGTATCTGTTCTTTCTTTCCTTTAATTTTGAGTAGATCACAATAACAGTAATGATGACTGACGGTGTTTGGACTACACTGCTGGGATTTTGATAGAATTCAGTTAAGGTGCATGTTTGGTGTTCTTCCTGGCGTTATTCAAATATTACAGAAATGAGCATGCTGGCCCACACACAAGTCTGTAGTCAGAAATGTGTATATATACAATAGGTAATTGTATGCAACATTCTACCTGAACTTTACCAAATTGGACCATAACAGTTAAAGATACAATGGGTAAGATTTTTGTGTTTAAAACATCTTTACAAGACAATTGTAAATTCCTTCCAATAATTGAAAAAAGCCTCACTGACATGTTGACACCCTCTGCCTGTGTTTATAGTCCTAAAATTCGGGATTCAAATTATGCAGTTGACGGCCCGACACTGTACCAAAACATTACATCACTGTACAATGATTCGACCTCACTGGTTGAAAATTGCCACAGCCAGAGAAGGGGGAGGGATCAACAGTGTTGTTTGAAGGTGCCTGTTGCTATTTCTCTCTTGACCGTCCGAAATTACCTATTGTACCTTTAAGCAAAATGGCGAAAAGCAAAAATACTGACATTATTGCGCCACAATGGAGTACCACTAGCAGTGAAAACTACTTGCAATGAGTTCCAAGTTCCAGTGGAGGGCGTTAAGCTCCAAAGTAACCCACAGAGGACCGCCTTGTGAGTTGACACTTTTAGTGTCTGGTTATTCATATTGAGGACGCACTTTACCGAATCAAGACTAGTTTAGAGAACGCAGCCATGAATAAAATGAGTACCAACATAAAATTGAGCAGCATGGGACTAGGAACCATTTTGTAGCTTACTTGTAACGCTATTGTTATCGAATTGGTAAATTCACTACGTCACGTACCGAAATTGAGACCAGATATGATCTACATAATAGGATCCCTGCTGTCGCCACAGAACTCTAAACTTGCTAAACCCCCCCCCAAAAAAAAACACCACTCGTGTAGCCTCCACATCACTTCCTGTGCTGTTGAACTGATTTAATGCACATTAGTACATTTGAATTGAATTGGTCTGATATCTGATAGTGTCCTTGTATTGCAGCAGTGTTGATGCGTATTCTCATACACGATACACAATCTTAATCAAGAATTAATTAGATTTTGTTCAATAATGTGCACGTTACTGTCCATTTCCTGTTTCCTACACGGACACAGTTCAGCGTGACGCTAACGTCGCGACCAGGAAGAAGGAACTGAAATTTTTTAGGTTTTAGGTTCTCAAGAAGATTCACAAGACGTATGGAATCGTTGTCTGCTTGTTGGATTTGTTTGTTGGTTTCCTCCGCTTTATCGTGACATTGTGGTAACATTTTATTTTGTTATACAAAATATAACTAGCTTTACCTGTTTGGCTAACGTTCACGAAGTTAATTGCCAAACAACCAGCTGTAGCTAGCTCTAAAAATGCAGCTACCAAGTGCTTATATTTTTATTGCGGTTTGCATCTTATGGATTCTTTCCCTCTCATCCGCGACGGACACCGTTACCAAATCGCCAACTACGGCTGTCCCTAAAGAGCTGAAACTTGTTAAACTTGTTAACAATACGAATAACGTCTCTCATAATGTTACAAATGGTTACATTCACCGTAATCATTTCCTGAACATGGACAGTTCGACGATACAAAGAGCCCTATATGTCCTCATTGGGATCACGATCATTGGAGTGTTTTACTTCCTTATAAGAGCAGTCCGGTGAGTTACAGTTTTACTCGTTGTTTTCGCTGTGTACGTTGTCGTTACATGTGATGTGATGTGTGTGTGTGTGTGTGTGTGTGTGTGTGTGTGTGTGTGTGTGTGTGTGTGTGTGTGTGTGTGTGTGTGTGTGTGTGACAGTGCTTTGCTAAACCTAGCTAGCGGTTGTACATTGACTATTTGTTCATTTATATGACTTTAAGCTTGAAGAAGACGTCGTCTTATCGAAAAAAGTATGGACTACTGTCCAATCAAGACACCAACATGGAGATGGGGAATCTTGAGAGCGACGAGGAGGACATGACAGTTTACGAAGCGAAGGCGCTGAGAAGGTGATGGACATTGAAGCGATGACATTTATTAACCGTCTACTCTAGCACGCATATTCCTCCCACCTACCTGCCTCGAGCCCGCACCCCCTAACCCAACACTTTCACTCATTACATTGAGTTTGCTTCCTGTAACTTCTCTTGTCAATACACCTGGTTGGCCACACAACTTCGTTCTTATCCCTTATGCAAGTAAAAATGAAAAGTATTTTATGGATCAAGCATAGTTCCATTCCATTTTATTTTTTTTGTAAAATATGGCCTCACGTTGCTTTTTGATGAGCATGCAGTGCGGTTGGAAAGTTGCTTTTCATACCACGTGGTTCGCGGATTCTTGTCTCAGCATCCGGGAACTGCAAATCCCTTTCACTTCGCCATTTCACAACTCTTATCTCCATTTCAATGGTCCACTACGGATAGTTGCTTATACTTCCAGACATATTAATGCAGTCTCTCTTTGTTGGCCTGAGGAGTCCCATGTGTTGCTTTTGGCTAAAATGCCTTTTCTTTTCTGTTTATCAGATGAGTCCAGGATATCTGGCCAAGAGAGCAGAGAAGATTGGAAAAGAATAAAAGCATTCCCCAAGTGTTTTTTCCCCCCACCACTATAATATTATTTTCCTCCATATCGGTGAAGAGCAGTGGACTGGATTTTCAAATTTGTTCAAATTATTTTTCTGTTATCATTTTTAACATAAATGTATGCATAGACAAAGGGTAGGTGTGCAATGGTTTGCGGTGAGTAAATAGACAATCTTTTTGGTTTTTATTTAATCATCTATGTTGGGGGGTAACAGAGTGCAGTACGTGGGTGGAATATGTCAGGCACATTTTAATGCCAAAACTGCCAGTTTCTCCAAAGTTCTGTGGACACTGTGCTTATCAGATCGCCGCAAACAGCACGTTTTTCTGTTTGTTTGTTTTTTTTTTCCATTATCGCAAGCCATGGACATGAGGGGATTTGTTTTTATTTTATTTCTGTCGCTAAATGTAATTGTCTTTATTCGTGTTACTTGGATTGACCACCTATTGTGACCTTTTTAGTCACAGGTAAAAAGTGATTCCATTCAAGACTTCTTTTTTACCTTTACACTTTACTCTACTGAAAATCAGTCCTCGGTGGTCAAACTTCACTATGAACGTCTCGCGTTCAGACTGGGCAGATTAGACCAGAGCGATCGATTACCTTTGGGGAATTTCTCACCGAGATCCTTCCAATATGCCAATACAGTGCGAGGCAGCCATTCTCGCCTGACTGGTTCATCCAGTGGGATTGTCGTCCGCTGCTTAATAGCCCTAGCCACATCATCTGGTTATTACCACAGAAGGAGGGAGTTGCTCACAGTAGCCTTCGTTCAAAAATCCATAGACAATCTCCGAGGTGATAAAGAGCCCGATCCTAGAGCTCCATTATCTCTGAATCGATTAATTATTAACCATTATCTCCGAAGCTGGATTTTTTTAGAGGTCATATTGCTCATCATTGAGATAAGTGTTGGCAGAGGAGATGTTTGATTGGCTATCCCTCCTCCCTGTTCTGACTTGCGGGCCTTGCAACGTGATGTTTTCCAGTTAAAGCGGACAACGTTGTACCGAGATGTGCATTTATGTAACGTTTGAATGTGGCTGTGCAATAATGTCATCAGCTTTTATTCTTTGCTTTCGATCTTCTGGCTTTGTGCCAGTACTGTGAGATTACTGCGTTCACGATTCCGTTTTCAGAGAACTAGACTAATGGCTGTTTGCCAAATGTTGAGTCTTTAAATTTAAGCACGTGTCTCCTCGAGTTTTGTAGTAGAGCTGGTGTTCATCCATTGTTTTGTCAAATGTTTAATTCGGCAATGGAAAGTGTTGGTTACATTACAATGGCAGTGGTTCTGCAGAACACATCAGAGACGGCGTTTACGATTTATTCATTTATTTGGTTTGGTTTCTATTTGCGCGTGTCGAACGTGTACGCAGACACGCGCAGGCCTGCTCAACATCGAACCCATTTTCAGAATTTAAACCGATCGTGCTCACTGTATTCAGCAAGCCAAAGAGTTCGTATCAAAGATTGCATGTTGAGAATGTATAAGAGTAAAAAAAATGCCTTGTTCGCTGCTTGGTTATTGTAAGGGTTCATATCATAATCTCTGTATGCTGTAAAAGTATATGCACTGTTTTTTTTCTTTGACCACATCAAATTCCACAGACAGGTATGCAGAACGAGGGAGGTAAATAAGGCCATTTGACGCAAGGCTTTACACTGTTGAACATTTGCTTAATTGTAATGAATTATGTGCCGTTTCTCAGGGGGTCACCTGTAATTGCGCGTAAGTGCGATTTTTCCTGCGCGGGAGTTAATGAAATGAGACGGGCGGCCAAGCGAGACGGGGCCCCTGCTGTAGGAACGGGCTGTTGGGTCGTCGAGCCAGAACCCGCTGAGGAATCTCACCTCACCTCTGCGCCGACTGATTTCATGGTAGTGAACATGGAACTGACATTTGGGATTTATGTCTTGTAGCCCCGATATTCTATTATCTTTGTACAGGACAGCAGAATTCTCAGCAGATTCCATAGTCTCTGATTTGGCGCTCCGGGTGCGTCACCCCCTCTTGCGAATTGTGAGGCTTCTCTGGCTTTTTGGCGGCTTAGCTTGTCCGCTTAAATGATACTGTGTATTTTATTATTTTTAATTTTTTTAATTTTTTTGTTGTTTGTCATTAATAATCTATATGTGGAGTCATAGACTTCTCAGTTTGTTGGGCCTGATATAAAATAAAAAAAAAAACATCGGGATGGGGGATGGAAAGTTATGGGTTGTAAAATCTGTTTTGAATACTTATCTGTCACGTGACAGAACGGGTGGACCCGGGAAGGCGCGTGAGTGGGATTCCATAGCCTGGACCAAATTTTGTGGGAAATATTCCATATTCCCTTCAACCGAAACGATGCGCTCTGGAATATGCTGTTTTCTTAATCAGAATTCCTGCGTTCAGACGAGTCGCGGAAGCTCCTGCCTTCGCTCCGGAGAACGCCAAGCGTTGCGGGTGGCAGCCTGCAATGATGTTATGCCAACTGTGTCTACTCAAGACTTAAAAAGTATGAATTTCTTGTGTGAAAAACTATTTTTAAACTGATGCTTTAAATGGCTTGTATCTCCTTCAAGCTGATTTTTGTAATCTCTTAAAGCTAATTTGTCTGTAAGGAGTTGAGAAATGTGCGCTTTTGGTTAAATTTCACAGATGTCTGAATTGGGTGTTTGATTGTGATGGAAAAACAAACGAGTTGCAACTTGGAAACAGTCGCCGATGAAGGGTTTTGCAGCTCACTGGAGTGTTTTGTTTGTTCAGAGTCGCATCAAACACTGCTACACGAGTACTATATTATTCTGTAATCCTTTTCCTTGCTGTTTCTACTTCTCAGTTCTGTTGGTATCTAAATTAATTCCCTGGATATTTTAAACAGGGTTTGCATAATTGGGGCCAAATACAGCAGTAGAGCGGGTGAAGAGGTTAAAGAATATGCAACTCTGGGAATTAATGAATTAATTTCCATTTTTGGTTTGAAATGAGAGGTAACTTTCGGTCACAGAGGGGAAGTGCCTCCCTTCTGCTAATGCAGCAGCCTTTGACTGCGGACAATCAAGCGCGTGTGTTGTACACTGCACTCTTTTTCCAATAAAATAATTACGAGTGATTTTCAATAGAATTTGTGTTTTGTCTTATTTGCTCAAGGGCATTTGGCAATGATGCTGGAGAATGAAACCGCTAGTGGACTTCACGTCAAGATTTAGATCAGAAGTGTGTTGTGTAATGACAGCGAGTTGCCGCCAGGTGGAGGCATAACCCTTCACAGCCTCAAGTCTTGGTTGCCGTTGAGTTGGCAATATTAGTCATATGCATATCCAATAAACATAAAAACACTTTTTAACTTTATATTTTGTCATACATTTTTGTCATTTAGCCTGACGTTTCGCCATTCTTTTTAACCACATTACTTGATTTCAACCGATTGTCAAAATTGCCTAAAAGAATAGGGTCATTTTTCCACGTTTGTTTACACAGACTGTGTTTTAAAGAGCATTATGGGTAATTACATTAATAGTTCCGAGATAGGAAGTTTTTAATTGGTCCATTATGGGGCCATTGCACATGGAGAATGTGGGCCCTTGTGGCTGCCAATAGGAGCCATCTGGGACACTGAGGGGAATGGCACATGCTGAACAATTAGGCCACTGAGCCAGCCCCCTCAGCCAAATTTCATAATAGAGCTGGCTATTTCAGCCATGTAACATGTGGACACATGCATGTTTCTGCCACTATGTGAGACGCCGAGACACTATTTCCTGTGCGTAGAAACTCTCCGTGAGTGGTTGTGTATCTCTAAAGTTAACTGTACCCTGTCTAGACGGAGTGAAAAATAGACCTAGCCACTTACATTTAATTCTAAGGTCCTTGTTCAAGCATAAAGTGCCATTACAAAATCATCATTATTATAACATTTAGATTTTGATGGGATGGAGTTTGCTGTAAGGTATGCTGTTTATTAATTGAGTAAATGTCTTTTTATGAAGATGTGTTTATATATATATATATATATATAATATGAAGCTTTAGTTTATGCATCATAACAGATTATTTAGATACTCTGTGAATTCCATGTGTTTATGTGTGTGTACGTGTGTGTGTTTGTGTACAAACTATACTAAATACAGCATCATTTTACAATTCCATTCTACCCATATACTGAGAACCCCTTCATTAAAAAAGAAGTAATTTTGGATAATATAATATCCAGGAAAGGAAATATAAAACTAAATAGAGCTGTTTATATTAAATAATGTGTGCATATTGCATGGAACACTTGTACAATTTCCAGAAATTGCTATAGAAATATGAAATTAATAGATTCTGTGAAACTCTAATATCAATGCCGATACAACATTGACTTCTCTCCTCTCTGTCAGCAGAGACTAGCCTACCTACATCCAGTGACTGAGAGAAGTTTACAAACCTTTTTTTGGATGCAAATAAATATGATAAAATCTGTGGGAGTGTAATCATAACTGTAATCACCTTACAAACATATTCCAACCACCAGTGGATACATTTAATATATTGAATTTAAGTATATTGTACCACTTTTGATTGATGAACCTCATTGATTCATAATGTGATATCCTTATAAATTGTGTTTCAGATTCAGAAGCCGTCTGACCAATTTTGAATTACCTGTCTTATGAATTTAGAAAGAAAAAAAAGTCTCCTCTATACTCTTTTTAGAGGCTCTACTAACACTGCAGCATATTTATACAATTTTATGC
>NC_083763.1:6028007-6033007 GCF_963514075.1 Conger conger | reverse complement strand
GATTGTGGGAAAGTGCCGGAATGCCAGCTCGCTCTCACGCGCTAGTCAAGCAGTGAGCGTTCCACTTGAGTCATTTTTGGACAGATTTTTTGCATAATCCTCCCCCCCGATAACCCCCCTCCCCTCTACACTGCTCGCGCCCCCCCCCCGTTTCAGTCCCGCCTGTCAACCCCTGATGGCTCCCCAAATTCCTGTATAAGGCTGACGGACAGTTCAGAGGCGTGGGGAGACACACACACACTCAATAGTCCCTTTCAAGAAGGTGATTAAAGATTTCTCCTTTTGTAGCGCTTTGACTATTTTCTTTTTTTTTTTTTTGTTCCGATTGAACAAAAGCCGGAGCTGGTGTTTGCGAACATGCGTTTTTCTCCGGGGTGAGAGGCTGGGGTTCGGTGTTATTATAATACTCGTGACCTTTTTCAGCTCAGCCTTTCTGGGATGAATTCCCCCCTCACTGACACTCATTCTGTAAGTTTGACCTTTCTGAAAGAAAGCAAAACTCATTGTCTGTTCCCCCCCGACGACCTCTGACCCCTCTTACACCCTCGCATTAATCAGTTTTCTAATTCGCTTCCGCCGCCCTCCGTCTGGGTAGCGCATGTGACTGCTCTTTTGTCGAAATCGGCGACTGAAATGAAAGATTTTTTTTTTTATTATTATTTTTTTATTTTTATTTTTTTTCCATTATTACCAGTCCGGTGTAGGAGTCTCTGAGAACTCGCATCACCTCACCTGACTCGTCTGTGGAAACGGTTTGAATGTACAGCGAGCATAATTCAATAATTTACTTTATTAGCGCGGAGTTGATGTATATTTGCCTGAACCACAGAGACGGTAAAATATATTTCACTCTAGGGTAAAAGGCAAAAAAAAAAAAAAAACACGGTTATGAAAGACAAATAAGTATCGGTGCAGAGCTACAATTTGAAAGTTAGAAAGTTAGAGATGGCTGCAACGGAGGGGAATGCATTAATAAAGACAATTTTCGGGAAATTAATTTTGAACGACAAAATATTTCCAATTCTTTGCTACGCCGGCTGCAAACTGCTCTGTGCGAATGTAATCTATTACCTAGGGACCGTCTCTGTCGTGGTTTTCTAACAGGTATTGTTCACTCCAAAACAGAAAGCTTAAATAAGTAGCCGACATAAAAAACAGCATCTCGGAGATTAAATTACTGCATAATTTGTGGACCTGAGAGGAACATTTCTGGGTGGGTGGGGTAATTTGCCAGTAGACTGCACACTCGTACAGGTAATTTGTTTGTTTTATTTTCCCATCCCCTGACATTGTGTGTTAAACATACAGTGTGTGCAGATAAATAGATTTTCCTGGGATTGGATTTTGTCCTGTTGTGGTGTCTCTGTCTGTTTGTAACGATACGGCGGGGTGGAAAAGAGGGGGAGCTTTTCAGACTCAATTCTCCTTCATTTTCCAGACGATGGGTGGGAGCAGAGGAAAAATGAGATTTTGGATGTTACCCAGGGGATGCGGATAGTGTGATGAGTGGAGACAAAAAACAATTACATTTTTTCATTTTAGTTTAATGAGGTGTATATGGCTTCTTGAAAGAATAATGAATGAAGAAAAAAATCATTTATTTGCAAAATAAATCAGTGTGTTCCCCCTCAGATGTTCCCCCCGGTTTTTTTCCCTCTTGTAGTCTTTGGATTGTATCGTTTTATAATCAGAGTGTCAAATGGCAGGACATAATAACGTATAATTTCCTATTAGGCTCGTGAAAAAGCCATTTGTGTACCGAGAAGGAATGTTAAAATCTGCAGATGTTCTGTCTGTTCTTCAGCGCCGAAACGTATATAAACAGGCCGTTTGGGCTCATTTGCCTTTCCCCAGTTGCCATTGTTTGGGGTAGACTTTCCATCTTTCAGTGGAAAATGTGACTTCACTTTTCATCTGTATACGGAAGGGGAGGGGAGGGGGGGCAGGGGGGGGGTTAACTTTGAAGTGTCAGGCGCTGTCGAGTGACCGAGGTTGCCTCGGGTTTTGGAAGGGCGGCCGGGGGGGGTTCGGGGGGGGGTTTGGTCTTGTGATTCTGGTTCTCTGCGGTGAAGGGGGTCAGGTGCCGGAGCGATGCGGAGCGTGTATTTTTCGGATGCTGCGTGTGTGCGTGCGCTGAGATGTGTCGAAGCGTTCGCTTCGCGGCGTGTCTGTCGCCGACCCCGAGGCTCATTACACTCTCACAAATAGCGCACCTCTGGTGATAAGAAAAGTGCATTAATACTTATTTGGGGGGGGAACTGCTATTTTCCTCATTATTCTTTCTGGTTTCCCCCCCCCCCCCCTTTCAGACATCTGTCAGACCCTCGCTCGCTCACAAACCGCCATTATCGGTAATTGAGACTCTGGGCTTAATTTGTTCCGTCTGCTTTCGCCCCGCATGCCTGTGACTCAAAATGGCTTCCAGGAAGTGTTGTGAATTTTGAGCAATCAGCACAATTCATTCTTGGCACCGTGTCTCCATATCTATATTTCTGTGTATATTTGGCTCCCCTTTCAGCCAATGACAGGAGTGTGCGTTCCTGTTGCCTGGAGACCGCACATCAGAACTTCTGAGATAACCCATCAGTGGATCTCCTTCTTCTGTCAGTTCCAAGTGTACTGTGTTTGGGTGGTTCTGCAATAACGGGAGCAGTTGTCCATGCCAACTTTTTAAAAAACCCATTCAAACACCAGTCTGTGGGTCTCATTATGATCCTACATTTGTCTGCATACAGCATCTAATAATGGCTCAACTATATTTAGACAAAGTACTTTTAGAAAATATTGCCATTTCAGACATTGCCAGTAAAACAATTCAACATTTTAGTGCCTGAATATATAAACTTGATTTGATAGCTGAATAGAATATCTTAAGAAATATTTTTTATTTTGTTTTTTTGTGGGATGATTACTGCAAGTATCTATGATGCAAATATAGACATAAATCATAATTTAATTAATCTTTTCCTGTAGCAGGAATTACATTGTGTGTTTGTAATGACAGTGTGTGCTGTAAATGACTGGATGTGCTAATCGTTTTTAAACATTCATGTGCAACACACAAAGACAACAAAACACTGGCATAAGATTAGCCTGATTTTGTCAGACCCCTGGAATTGCACTTACACAGAAAACTAAAAGCAGAAAAGAGTAGTCAATAACAAACCGAAAGATAGGAATGGTACCTTTCCGTCAGATAGTCATTGGTCATTTTCTGATACGTCAACATCAGAACTGTGATACACGGTTCATTTAAGGCTTCTAAAACACTGGAACCAGCAGTCTCTATCTATCTCTGTCTTCCTCGTGCAGGTGCTTGGCTGTAACTGTATGTTTCCATGGTAGCCAAGTAACTTTTAAATGTAAAATATGTTATGTACAATATTGTGATGGGTGTTGTAATGGGAACGATGCCGCTGGAATGGGACTCGTATATTTCATATAAAAAAAACAAAAAAACAAATAGCACTTATATTACATTTTGTAGTAAATAAATAATGTTATTAGTTTTTAACTTAAATAGATTATTTGCTTTTTAATTTTTAATTTTTACTTCTCCGGACAACAACAAAACTATAAGATTAGGGGGCAAAATGAATCTTAAAAAGGATTGAGAATTCAGTGTATAGAGCTGTTCAGATGATTCTAACATGATTTTAGTGTTAGCTTAACCATATGAGGGCAAATTGTTTTAAGAAAATTCTTCTCAGAAAATGTTACACAAAGCACATAAAAGTTCCCATATTTGCCTAATCACCCATACCCAGTGCATGGTGCTCTCTGTATGATACGTTTTGAATCTCTTAGCAATAATAACAATGATTATCGACCCCAATCGCTGTTTGGGGTTCTGTGCATCATAAACAATCAGGAACAAGATAATAACCGCACAGTCAATCTAGCAGCTGCTATGTTGTCATTGTCTAATTATGTATTTGTATGAATTTCCTGTTCTAATTATTATGTTTATACGTGCACTCGTTACTCTCTTGTCAGAAGGAGCGGTTAATTTTGGACATTTTTACATTTACATTTCAGTTATTTGGCAGATGCTTTAAATCCAAAGGGACTTACAGGTGCATAGGTTCTTCCACTGGTTATTAAATTCCATTAAATCCGTAACCAGTAAAATACGCATGAAGAGCTTTTCTAAACAAAAAGATAGTCATTGTAAGTGCAATTCTTTATTATTTTATTTTATTTTTATTTTTATTAAGGGTTAGGGATAGACAAGAGGGATATCGGAAGGGGCAGGAGATCAGGAGGGAGGACTAAAAAGTCTGAAAAAGGTGTGCTTTTAGTCTGGTTTACTTCAGTCTAGCACAACGGGATTTATTAGCAAGGAATTCATCGACCAAGTGATGTGCCTCACCCCTGACATTGTAAACAGCGCGATGACATCATGTTTATTACCCTGAACATCTACTTGAAACACCATTTAAGCACAGTGTTTTGATTATAATTGGCGCTATTATTTAGAATTATTTTAAAAATGTGTTCACTGATGTCAGGCCCCCTGGTCACCGAATGCAAAAACCTCTAAGCAATTTGTGTGTCGTCTGCGGGATAATCTGGCCCTTTCGCTTTCAGGAGGGACAGATGTCCAATTTGCACATTCTGAGAGATGTGAACTCAGGCAGGGTGTCAGTGTAGCCGACACCCTGAGGACGCCCAGACTCACGAGGCTCTGGCACGCTCTGGGCCTGATTAGTGGCGTAGGGCGCGTCACTGTACTACACACGAGTGCTTTAACCCGGTTAACCAGTGGAGAGCCGAACAATGTTTTTTTTTTTCTTCTTTTTTTCGATGCAAATTATTCAAAACAAGTTCCTTTTTTCACATTTAATTTAGTATTTAATCATTTTTATTCAGAGATGATTTGGCTTATTGCTCGTTTGTTTATCGCTTGGTTTACTGTCTGCTATGATTTTACTGTTGGCTCACATCACGGACCACTAGGGGCCTGAACTGGGGGTAGAGATGACATTTAAAAAGGAGAT
>NC_083763.1:5955507-6023007 GCF_963514075.1 Conger conger | reverse complement strand
TGGAGCGACCGGAGCCTCAAAGCTATTTTCGTTTTTCTCTCGCGCCCAGAGAGAGAGAGGCTCGGTCGGCCTGTTATCGCACTAGACCTGTGTGTTCCCGCACATCAACAGTCACAGAGGGACGGGGGAGAGCTTTCTTCATTACTTAAGCCCGTTTGCAGCCATTAGAGTGTGTGAAGGATCTTACATTTGGGCCTTGGGGCTTGTGTACCGCCAGGGTGTGCGTATGAAAGCAGCCTTCCCCCCGCTGCTCTCCGCCGTGTCTTTACACTGAAGACTTTATCAGGGTCCACGAGGGTGTCCTCGCTGTCAGCACTCGCCCAGACTACTTACGCCGTCGGAGGGAGACCTAGCCCCTGCTTTCAGGCTGTGTGAACCTTTCGGCTTTCTCTGTCACTCTCTCGTCGAGCGAAGTTTAACAGGATCCTCTTGTTAGCGCGGAGGGAACGAGCTTCTGGTGGGTGGGTGGAGAGATGAGGGCAAGATGTCCGCCGCTCATTCGTAGACTTATCATAAGAGGCTCAATATTCAGATGTTGATAGTCAGAAAATAAGCCCACAATCCAAATTATAGACCCTTTTTTTTTTGTCTTGCCACCAAAGAGTCTGAAAAGCGTGCGCGTACTGGAGACGTTTTTAAACTACAGAAGTCCTGATTGAGAGTCGGGGATCAGTCACAGCCCAACGGTTTCATTCAAAGCACGGCCGTCTTTTTTTTTCCCGCCGAAATTTTCCTTTGGCTGAACGGTTGATGAGCGCACAACGGCATTCAATTAGAGCGTAAGCGTGCTTCTAATTACCGTGCGGGTATGTCTTAATGATTTTTGAATTTTATTTTAATAACGACAATTATGCGAAGGTCGACCCGCAATTAGCGGCACTCGCCTGTTAACAAGCTGTTCATGCCGCAGTGATTTTTCTGCTTTCTTCGCAGAAAGAAAGTACAGAACCGAACTGGGGGGGACAATGCTTCATTCCACCTCTAATGGGCATGTCCATTCCCAATTTTATTTGGTTCAAAGTTTGATGAAATTTGCTCACGCTAATACAGAATAAGTGCCCTAGCATTCACAAGAGAGCGTCTTCTAGAGCCCAGAAATCAGAAGGAACTACAAGCGGAATATAGCAGTGTAAATGTTATGTGTGTGTATGCATACATTTCTGTGAGTGAATATATGCGTGTGTATATAGGTTAATTGCATGCCACATAACTGAGAGCAAAATAATTAGAAATCATTAAGAATTTAGTTTATTCATTAATCTTAAGTGAGTCAGTGAAAACACTCTTTCAATTAGTCTTAGCTAGCCGCACTGCAGCCCGGAATCCCTTGTAATTCGCATTGAAGCCGTACATTTTTAATGCGCTTTTTTGCAGAACAAGGCACGCAGTATGCAGGCTTTACTGTCAAACTAAAGTCACCGTTGTTTACATATGGCAAATTTCCTTTAAAAAAAATAAAAACCTCATCTCGATTTGCTTCTGAAGGGGCCTGAAGTCGAACGGCGCGTCAGAGAAAAGGGGAAATCTGCTGGCCTAGCGCATTAATCCAGCGGGTAAGTTGCCGGGACGATGGGGCCCGCGCTGACTGACGCCTTTGAGGAGTCATTGACATCTCCGCACTCCATCCATCCATCTATCTCTCCATCCATCCTCCTCCCCCTGTTCTCCCCCGGCTGCTGTCAGCCGGGGGGGGGGGGGGAGTGCGAGGTGTCTGCTCCTCTCTGACACTCCTAAGGAAGACTGGCGTGTCTGAATTGACCAAGCCGAACGCGCTGACGGGCGGTGCTCCATCACGGGAGCAGTGGAGAGAGAGGCGGGCGGGGGACGGGGAGAGGAGGGGGGGGGGGGGGGGTTTACTTATTTATTTATTTTGGGGGGAATTGGCTATGATGGGACGGCTGATGTGCGGGAGGGCAGGTCCCATCATTCACCCCCGCTCACCCGGTGACACAAATGGTCGGTGTGAGACTGTAATCATCTCACTCAGAGCAGAAGTTTAACTAATTTGCACCGCTTCATGGGCGGATAATAGGGCTGCCATCTTGGCAGCGTTGTGATTCCTCCATCATCGATTTCTCATCCCCTCTCATACCTCAATCTATATCTCTCTGAGAATGAATGGCAAACGAGTTATGAGCTATGTGCTGCTGCTCTCTCCCTCTCCCTCTCTCTCCCTCTCTCTCTATCTCTCTCCCTTTCTCCCTTCTCCCTCTCTCTCTCTCACTCTTTCACCCTCTCTCTATCTCTCTCCCTCTTTCTCCCTCCCTCTCTCTTTCTCCTTTCTCTCTCCCTCCCTTTCTCTCTCTCCCTCTCTCTCCATCCCTTTCCCTCTTTCCCTCTCTCTATCCCCCTCTCCCTCTCTCTCTCCCTCTCTATCTCTCCCTCCCTCTCTCTGTCTCCCTATCTCTCTCCCCTTCTCTCCCCCCCCCCCCCCCTCCTACACTGTCGAAAGCTCTTGTGATAGTTCCCATAATGTAATTAGCAGTGAAGCAGCTCTGTTTAATTATTGCTCCAGCACATTTAGGAGTGGCGTCGTGCGTGCCTTCCCTGTTAACATCAGCACAGCCAATTAACAACGAGGACACACTTTACTGATTTGTCCTCAGTCCATAAGAGAGAAAAATGACTGGCAACGTTTCTCATGTTTGTATGTTCGTCAAACTCTACTGTAGATTCCAAAGGACAAACATTTCATTATTGACATAATCGTGGCCAAACAAATGTCTTGGCACAAATTACGTTGCGAAAATAATGATGCCTAATAGAAACACTGGAAGGATGTGTATATTCGTCTTCGCTTTTAACTGATGCCAGACTGTCCTTAAAACCTTTGGTTTTGGAAGTTGGTTGCAAATTTCCGGAAAGTTCCGTATGATCTCCCGGACATCAAATAGCCGAGAAGATTGTTCCGTTTCACATGTTCGTCATTTACGACCGCACTTCGCGAAAGGGTGGACAAAGACATCGGAGGAATTGTCTGGCGACTGTTCCCCCGTTTCAGAACGCCAGTGGAGACAAGCAGTTGGAGCGAAGCGAAGCCAAAAAAACAGTGGAATGCTTTGTTACCCGGGAGAGAAAGCGGGTCCATCGCCAGGCGACCCGGCGAAGCAGTTAAAATGGCCGCTCGGCCTGTGGCCTTCGCCGGGTTACGGGAAGTCCCGCGTGTACGCGGTGAGAACATGCTATCGTCACGCCGAAGCCGCCTGGATATCAAACGCCGGGCTCCTGACCCGTGGGTGAGAGACTGCGAATGAGTTTCTTGATTAAATTCTCAACCTTCGTTCCCGTTCTCCGGCGCGGATGTACCTTTGAAGGAGCGCCCTCTGCGGGTTTCGATGTCACTGATGTCACGGTGACGAGGCGGAGCTGGCGGTCCGGGTTTCCTCTCCAGCCGAAAGGGACATCAAAGGGGGGCTGGGGAATCTGCCTTCATTTAAGCGGGATCAGACCGTGGGAGGGAGGGCCTCTGGAAGCTTCCGACTCCCCGCAGCTGGGACGGGGAGAGTCCGGGCCTCGGCATCGTCAATTATTTACTCAAATGTCCGACCCTTAAATTAAATCCGCGGAGAAATGTGTACGCGTATACAGAGAAACCACAGACGCGCAAGCTGGGCTTTGGCTGGATGAGTCAGGGTGAGGTGATCGTGGGGGAAAGAAATGCAACATTTGGCGAAGGTTTTTTTTTATTCGTTTTTTTTATAAAGCCTGACCAATTAGGAGACAATCGAGAGGAGCAACTCTCTGTGGGCTCATTCCAATCCCTTATTTTTCTTCCTCTTTTTTCTACTCCTAACTCCATCCATCAGGAGAGTCTACAGGAGAATACAGGCAAGGAAAATAAATTATAGCTGGGAAATCGAGAATTAGGCAAATGGAACGTCCTTGGTCCTTCAAATATCAGTTCATAGGTGGATCCTCAGGTTGCTCATTTATATGTCAGGCTTTCCGAGAAGTATACTTCCGCAAACGATGCCCTGATGGAAACATTGGGAGTTCCTAACTTCTACTTCTAGCTCCTAGAAGGAAGATTTACCGGGTCGGAATGTCTGTGTAAAGATGGCAGACCTTGACCGATTTCTGGGTCGGGAGCAAGGAAAACGAAGGAGAAAAATAAGAAAAATAGGGGATTGGAATGAGCCCACTGTCCACAGGGCTTAGTCCATCTACCCTCCCCTGCTTGGCACTCTGGGAAAGCACTCAAACACAGACTGCCTCCAGCCCCTTCGACACCCCACTGCATCCTAAAGAGGAGACCGGGGAGACAGAGGAGATAGAGAGAGAGAGAGGCCATTACGGCTCAAGAGGACCCAACGAGACCGGAGCGCTGAACTTGATTTAAGGCCCAGCCCTCTGGTCTGCAGTGACGAATCTCCTAACTGCTCCACTAATCTTTTCTTTTGCTTTTTACCGTACCTGAGCAAGTCATTACCCAGCTGACCCATGGGTTTGCTTACGAATGCCGTGTTGGGCGCTCTCTCTCTCTCTCTCGCTTTCTCTCTCTCTCTCTCTCTCTCTCTCTCACTCTCTATTTCTCTCTCAGGGCTGCAAGGTCCAGCCATTTAAAAAGAGCTAAACAGACTTCTGCCCTTGAGACATACAGTAGAGTTGGAAAAAAATCCCCCCCTGTTTATAGTAAATCGCTCATTTTACCCCCGGGCCTCAGGAAACGGAATTTAAGAAGACAAACATACACCGATTGGAACATTATTTTTCATTACGGGACCAGGAAATATTTCAGCACAAAAAGAAAGAGGAATTGGGAATAAGAAATGGAGATTGAAATGGAAGTTTCAAACTGAGAAGTTGGTAATGGTTTTGGAAGGCTGAAGGGAAAGTTTTGAAAGGGCAGCAGGGAGGATATTGGTTGAGTGCTCAGGGTGAGGTAATGCCTGGTGGGCGGCCATTTTAAATGCTAATTTCGTCTCCACCCTCTTCCCACCATTTCCCCCCAAAACAGCCCAAACACTCAACTCCAGCAGCGCTAACTACTTATAAAACCATCTCTGTCTGTGCATCTAACAAGCGCTAAATGCTGTTCACGTCACCCTGCACTGTCGAGCGATCGGAGACACACCACAGCTGTCTGGAAGATTAATATGAAGTGTAAGTCCGATGCCATTAAAGAGAGAGAGAGAGGGGTGGGGAGGGCGTTAGGGCAAGAAAGTACATTTGATGTGTTTGTCTTGTAAGCAACAAGAGAGATGAGCAGCCACGGATGGTTTGACATGTGAAATATAAAAAGGGGTAAAAAAAAAAAAAAAAAACAGTAAAATAAATAAATAAATAAAAATAATGCCTAATGGCGTGGCCTTTCTGACAGCTACATCGTGTATTTATCCTGGTCTGGAGTTTCGGCGTTCTCTGACAGCCCCCGAGCGGTTCCCCTAAAAGGGGTATTATGCAAAGCTATGGTTCATCGCCTCCCGCAGCGAGTGCCTCCTCTATCGGTCAGATTCAACCCCCTCCGCCCCCGCCATTTTGTGCCTGTCCTGCTGTTTATCTCCCAAAGCCCCCCTCCTGTGCAGCGCCGATAGATAATTGCATTGGCATGTGAGACGTAAATAATGGCCAATTTTCTCCATCTTCTGCCTTCTTCCGCTAAGCGTTTCCCACCGCGACGGCTGCTTTCTCCTTCTACCTATTAATTGGACACATCTTCTGTTTTCAATTACCCTAATTGGTTGCACTCGTGCAAAAAAAAAAGAAAAAGAAAACAAAAAGTGCATTTCTACGTCCACCCCGGCTTCTCTGTTAGCCACCGGAGTTCTCAACGCCGATCCTCTTGTCCTCCACTTGCCGCTGAAGGGCTTTTAACTATTTTGAAATGAGTGAGAAATCCTTTTCCAAAAGTGTAATCCAGAGCAGGCCGATAAGAGGGCGATGGGCACTCAGAGGGCGTACTCCATTAAGGCTGTATGACCCTGGAGTAGACAGGTGCGCATCGATGTGGCAGAGAAAGCAGTCCGTCTCACTCTTAAGGAGAAATAAATCTGAATGTGAATGACTCCCAAGAGTAGGCCCCCGGGCCCCGCACCCCGGGCCCCGCACCCCAGCCACGGGGCCACCCTCGGACCTTATTTATAAGATGTAAAATAAAAGCACTCGCCTTGCTTTTTCGAGTGCTCCGCGCCCGGACGGTTTTGCCGGTTGGGTTTGAGTTGATGATGCGAAAAAAAAAAAAAAAAAAAAAAAGGCGGTTTCTCACGCTTGAGATGTTGGGGTCTGTTGTTGCCGGGCTGTTGGAGGTGCGTTTAGTGTTTGAGGCGAATGCCCGGTGACAGTGGCGCGCTAGCTTCGCTCGCGGCTGATGAACAGATCAGTGACTGTCAAACACCTCCGCTCGCCCAGTTCAGCTCGTCTCCCCGTCAATATTCCGCCCGGCAACAGCGTCGACGCCAACAAAGGCAACGGCCGTTACAGGGGAGAAAAACGCTGATGGAGGGCCCTGACCCCGAAAGCTTGATAGATGCTCTTTGATTCCTAGATGGAGGAAGGAGGGAATAAACAATAATAAATTCAAGGGCAGACGGAATGATTTTGTAAACGTTCAGGTATTACACACAGTCGACTAACTAACCGCTAATCTTGCGGGTGCGACGGAGTGAGGATCCTGTTGTTTTTTTTCCCCAGAGTAACATGTCTCAATCCATAACTCAACACGGTCAACACCATTAACCAGGCCTTAAACACGTCGCTTTCAAGGCTATTTATTACGCAACTCCATAAATCAGAGGCTCCTCAGAAAAAAACGGCGCCGCGCACAGATGAACATCTGCAGAACTTTGGTCATTGCCAACACGCTCAATTAATCCCAGGCTTTTTTGGAAAAGGCCTCATTCGGTGGCGAGCGGACTCTGAGGAAACGCGTGCGTATGGAGTGAGGGGAATAGCGCTTTCTGATTGCTTTACTGGGGCAGCCATGGCATGGACCGTCTCTGGGCTTCGCAGGACAGCTGTTATGCGTAATAAAAGCATCTTTGCATTGGCACGGCTCGCGGGTTCCTCGCCAAGTCGTGGCCCCTGCGGAGGCTGTGAAACGCTGACAGGGGCCTCCGTGTTGTTGCTTTTGACACGAAGGGTAAAGTCTCTCCGCTCCCCGCTGCCCAACGAGGGCCATCAGTGTCCGGTGCCGCGAAGCCCCTGTCATTTCGCTCCCCTTTTCTGCATGCCAGCACCTCCCTGTTCCTAATCATACTGTCTGCGGTCGTGTTCCCATCTGGTAGCGATTGTGCGCTGTTTTAATTCCCCCCACCGTGCCAAAAAAACCCTGCCACCCAGATGCCCAGAGCCAAACTCGATGATGTCATCACCTTGAAGCCTTTTTTTTTCACCTCCTCGCTGCGTCTCTGTGCCTGGAAGCACAGGCACTCCATTAGTCTCCTATAACATAAAATCTCTTTTTTTCTCCTATGCATGAAATATGTATCCATTCGGAAAAAGAGCCCCATCTCGTTTTCTCCCGCAAGTGATCAAGGGAAAAAGGGGAAGAATTCAATCCCTTTTGTAGACTGAAAGTTGAACGCAGTTTATTTATTTTGCCTTGTGTGTGGGCGTCTGGCTATCACAGTTATTATTGGGGTTCTGTGATGCACCAGTGGAAGGAAGGAAATGAACATAAAAATCAAAATGGCTGCCTCTGCGTGCTGCAAGTTACAGCTCCCCTTTCCATTACACTTTCGGAAATAAAGTAACAGTGGAGGTACGTTTCTTTTGTTCTTCGAAGATCAAATTTCTCAATTGCACCCTGAAAGTACAGTGATGTTCTCTCTCGTTACAAATGAGTGTGTTTTCCAAGCAAAAAAGGTACAAATTAATTCCCTGGTGTAGAATCCAGCTATGACCAGCTTGAAATTTCCAGCTACCAGCTGTTACAAAACATCAAACCATGTTGAGTTTGGAGCATACTGCTGGCTTGGGGTACAATTTTACATACCTGTAGGTAATGCCCCAGCAACAAGCGTTTGTACATTTTCATACCTTTATTTATTTGTGCTTTTAGTGTTGAATGCATCTCTTACATTTGGAGATATTGACATATATTCTAAGACCTGGTGCAAAACCCAGCTATGACCAGCTGCCAGCTGTTTCAAAGCATAGCTTGATCCGGTCAACCATGTTGACTACGGGGCTGGTCTGAACTGGTCAGCCAGCTACCAGCTGTTTCAAAACACAGCTTGAGCTGTTCAATCCATGTATGGAGCTGGCCTAGAACTAGTCAACCAGCTACCAGCTGGAGCTGTTTTTTTCCGCAGGGTGAGCATCTACACATGCTATTTCCGGGTAAGGCTTGGATACAGAGTTGACAGGCCTGATGTGGAGCCGTTGCCCTGCGTTCTGTGATGGGTCTTGGTCTAGCTCATCTGGGCAGAGTGTAGGGAGGGGAAGCTGGGCTGAAACACTCAGACATTGCTGTCCAGGGAAGCGATCTCTCTCTGCAGGCTTCCTGCTGACTCTGCAAGACCCACTCTCCTCCTGTCAATGGGAGCTTTAAGAGGAAGATTTATTTCTATCTTTTTTTCAGTTTTTTTTCTTTTCTTTTTTTTAGCTTGGTGAAAATATTGACATCCAGCAACTGCAAAATCAATGTAATATTAGGCTACCTTCTAAATAATATCCATTTAAAATATGAAGCCTATGAAAATACAGGTTGTTGAGCAAAATACTTTTTTATGTATTTCAATAGGGATGCTTGTTTCTGAGAAGGGTAATGTTTAAGTGTGCGTGTGTGGGAGAGACGGAGTGAGAGTGTGTGAGAGAGGGAGAAAGAGTGTGTATGTGTGTCTGAGAGAGGGAGAGTGTATGTTTGTGTGTGTGTGAGAGAGAGAGTATGTGTGTGTGAGAGAGAGAGAGGGAGAGAGAAAGTGTGTGAGAGAGTGAGAGTGTATGTGTGTGTGAGAGAGAGAGGGAGAGTGTGTGTGAGAGAAAGTATGTGTGAGAGAGAGTGAGTGTATGTGTGTGTGGGAGAGAGTGTGAGAGGGAGAGAGCGTGTATGTGTGTGTGGGAGAGAGTGTGTGTGTGAGAAAGAGAGGGAGAGAGAGTATGTGTGTGTGTGTGTGTGACAGACAGACAGACAGAGAGAGAGAGATTTATGTGGGAGACTGCGTGCGTTTGAACATGAGGCTTAGTCTCCAAATGGGCTTGGCCATCTTCAAATGCATGTGATATTCATTCATCACAAAATGTAATAAGGACGTATCTGTTGAATCCTTCACCCCAAGAAAACCTTCCAGGCTATTATTTGAACCGAGGCTAAAATTATCCATTTATTTCAAGGTAATCCGAGTTTTGAAACTCGACCTGTCGAAGCATTGTTGCCAAAAAACCACTGGAGAGGTTTTACAACTTCCAAGCGTAAAAAATATTTATTACAACCGAAAGAAGAAAAAAAAAAAGGATCATAGGAACAGAGACTGGAGAAAGGATGGACCTTCTCATGAACCTGAGAACTAACGCAGAACAAATGGAAACATCTTGGCTTTGGAAGTGAAGAGTCTGTAAAGACACTGCACAGGCACACCTGGAGCCCAGATATGTATTGGTGCCACGATAAATAAAACATTATTCCTTATTCTTTCCTTTTTCTCTCTCTCCATCTCTCCCTCATGTTCCTCTGGCTCTCTCCGGCCTAAAAATAACTCCCCCCTGCATCTGGGTTCATTTTTCCGAGTTTTCTCTTCCTCCGACACTGTCCCCTCTCCCTTTCGTCGACAGTACAATTCAACAGTTTCTAATCATTGTATCAGATTAGTGCCTTGGATCCTCTCCAGGAAAGCCGATCCGGGCCCAGATAAGTGCTGTTGGGCATTTAACACTGACGAATGTAGGAATTAAAAGGCCAAATGGTACAAAGTGCTGGACTTTCCAACCTATAACAAAATAGCCAGGAGGGCATCAGTAGGGCCGCTTGTGTGTGTGTGTATATGTGTGTGAATGAGTTTGTGTGGGTGTGTGCGAGTGAGTGAGTGTGTGTGAGTGTGCATGTGTGAGTGTGTGTATGTGTGTGTGAGCGAGTGAGTGAGTCTGTGTGTATGTATGTGTGTGTGCGAGTGAGTGTGTGTGTGTGTGTACATGTGTGAGTGTGCATGTGTGTGTGTGTCTGTGTGTATTTGTCAGCGTGACGAATGGAGGGACGGCGGTCTCTGTTGTGTATCTGTGTCCGTGACGGCGGTCTCTGTTGTGTATCTGTGTCCGTGACGGCCTCAGTGGAGGTGTTTTAGCCTTATGCTGCTGGAGAGCACAAGCTAATTAAGGCGGCAGTTAACCCAATTAACTGGGCCACAACTCGGCTTGAACTGCGCACCGGAGCGCAGAAGGTCTTTTAATGGGAACCTTTGTTCTTCGGCCCTTTTGTATGCGGGTTTGTTAAGCTGCGGCTGAAAAAAGGGGATGTTTTTTCACGGTGAGCGGGACAAACAGCAGATGTCCGCGCGAACAGGAGGTCGCGGGAGAGCTCGCTTCGGCGACAGTTGGGCCGTGGAGCGGCACGACTGGCCTGGGCCCTCTCTCCGGCGATCAGTTATTCAGACGGTGTAGCCAGCGCGTCTGCCTCTCAATTCGGCCGTATTTTCCGTCGGCGGTGAAGGATGTTCCCGAGGTCGGCTGTTAGCGACGAGGCGTCTCGACGACTGTAGATCAGGGGCGTTGTAAAAGGGGTCACCCGCGGCGACAGCGCTGCCTGCCATCCATATTCACTCCCGGGGCTCCTTCCAATCACTTATTTTTCACCTCCTGTCTCCTTCTCCTCGCTCCCGACCCGGAAGATGATTGAGATCCGCCGTCTTTAAGGGCATTCCGACCCGTTAAAATTTTATTTCTCGGAGCGAGAAGTAAAATAAATTTAGGAGGCTCCCAAATGTTTCTTTGAGCAAGGAAACGTAAGCGCATCCTTTTCTGGGATGTGTAAGGTATAGATGATTGACCTGTGGATCCCCATCTGCCATTCATACGCCACACCTGTAACTGACACGGCGTTGAACTGACGTTTGAAGGAGCCAGGACAATTGCCTAATTCAAGTTTTCTCAGTTTCTCTGTCTTTACTTCCTTTTCTTTCCTCTTATCCTAGCCTCCCTCGATGGGTGGAGCTAGGAAAAGGAAAAGGAGCAATGAAAGGAGATACGTGAAAAAATAAGCAATTGAAAAATCATAGCATACGCTCTGCCAAGTAAGTCAGGACCTTGGCATGTAGGCTCCCAGCTCGTTGGCACACGCTAAGGAATCGCTTCGACACCTGCGTTACCTGTGCGCCAGTGTAACGCGATACATCAAAGACTTTGTGACGACTTCACAGGGCGCAGAGATACGGCAAGATAAAATCCGAAGCCGCAGTATCTGCAGCAATTTTGTGTTATGAGGAGCCAAATGGAACCGTCTGGAGTATAGGGTTACTTTCAGAAAGATGGCACCGTGTCAACGAGAGAGGAGGAGGAGGAGGAGGAGGAGGAAAGAAAAAAAAAACGAAAAAGAAAACGGAGAGCGAACTCCGTCCGTGATTGTTTTGAGGTTGCGTTACTCCGTCATTGTTTGCTCATGGGAGATGCTGGAAACAATGGGGCTCATTCTTAGTGTACTCCATGGGGACGGAAAGCCTTCGCTTTAATTTAATGGGTTTGATTTTCCACTGCATAGAAGCTGCCCATCCTCCTCATTACCAAGCACCGGGCAGTCTGCCTTTCATTCACATTGTTTCTGGTAAATCTCTTCGTCTGTTTCCTCTCCTTTCAGTCTTGTCTTCCCTTTTGCGTTGGAAAAACCGGTTATGTTTTGTTTGTTTGTTGAGGCAACATAGACTGAATTAAACTTTGCTCCAGGTTTCATGTGAAGTTCTCCTGGGTGCTCTGCAGAACTGCCTCTGCTCACGATGTGCTGTGGGTGGTTTGCTAAAATCCCAATTACGCATACGGATGGGAAAAGGTTCGCCTGCCAACGTCTGCTGCTTCTCCCTCGTGGAGTTAAGACTTCCAACGAGGATAATCAGGAACAGAGATGTGGATAAGGGCAGGAGGGATCGAGCAGCACTCCCGTTATTATTAATGGAAGTCAATGTCGATTTAGAAAAACACAGGGAAATTAAGCCACAATTGGCATTGTGCGTTTCTCCCTAAACTTCGACTGAACCTCCATCCCGCCGTTCCCCTTCCAATGCAGTTACACCCTTCAAAAGCATGTTTAGGATATCCCCCCGCCGTTTTTCAACGAGAAAACCTGTGTGAAATTAATATGACAGAAAAAAGGACTACCAGCCCTAACAAAACACAGGCGCACACGCACACACACATATACACACGCACACTCTGACGAAAATGTGACGTGAAAGCGCAGCCTACACAAAATATGTCGCTCGCCCCGAGTTTCTCTGCGATTTTTCGCCCCGGCGACAACTTCAAAGCGAGGCAGGAAAAACCGGGCGAAATGCGGCCCAAATATCAGGCGGCGGAGATTTGATTGGGCCCCGCAATGATGCTCATTATTTGGGCTTGCCTCTGGCTCCTGTCCCCGTGGTAGTGACTGAGCGCAGTCTCGCAGCTCAGAGCCGCCTAATCTAATGGTGTAACAATCGAGGCTCAGCCCAGGCTCATATGAGGAGGGCTAATGCAATCTGCGAGAGCCCCTGGAATCAGGGAGTAATTAGATTGCCCTGTTCCCGATGCACATCGCACCGACTCATTCCCTCAAATGGAGCTGTGCTGGAATGGGGCAGGTTAACCCGCTCCTCGCCGCCAACAGCCCATCGCCCCCCCCCCCCCCCGCCCCCCCAAGTCCCCAGAGGTTCACGAAGAGAGCGAAGGGAATCAAGGGAACAAATATTTCATGAAAATTAAATATTCATCAAAAAAAAGATTTGCTCCCTGCCACACAGAGAACTCTAAATAGACGCCTGATTTTTCCTGCAGGAGTTCTGCATTCCGCCCGGCACTTCATCATTTTTTGAAGAGAAGAAAATCATTGTGTTTTGCACTTTGCGAGATTTATATTCACATCCATTTCAAAAGCCTCTAAATTGTAGTTTTGGGAACAGCGTTTTATCTTTGTCTGGATTACCCCGGTGATTACAGTATTCGGTTATGTATGAAAGAATGATCTGAACTGGTGGGGAGAAATGTATATATAACTGCTATATTTGTGCATCCAAAACTGATCCAGAGTGCTTCCTTATGTTGGCAAAAATATGTATATATATATATATATATATTTTGTATTATAATAATATTTTAACAATGCATATCTTCAGGTAAGGTGTTAAATATAATAATGGTTAACCATGAATGTATGGCACATTAACTTATTAACAGAAGGTCCTCAAAGGGATAATTTTCTTTCTGGGATTATTGAAAATATCATTTCAGTTTTTGGGGGTTGATTGGGCCCAGACAGGTTTTATGTGCAAAGAAGGATATTTTAGGTATTTACAGAAGCTGCTTGGTATTAGGGCATTAATGGGCCATTGAAAATAGTTGCATCCAGACAAAGATTCAAAATTATTCTTTGAAGCTAAAAATGTGTACACCCTCTGCAGGCATGAAATCACAGTGGAAACAGTTTTGCAGTTACTTGACGTGTGCTTCCTTGCTTTAGTCCGTGAACCTTCAACGCCCTTATACCAGCCATTGTTCAGCCAGCAGGTTGTCCAAAACGCCTGTAAAATACTCTAAATTATTCATCTCACACAAACTCTGCCTGGGCCAATCAAAAACATACACTAAAAACTCCATAGTGAACAATCCCTTTTATGTTTTTGCCCCTGCCCCGAGTCTGTTCAAAATGATCATCGTTAGATTCCAGTGTCTAATTTAAACAGCCGAAGGGGGTTGTGAGAACTTTGAGCGTCCTTAGATGCCTGTTATACCGCTGATGTTCAGCAGGGGGTGCACAATGTCTCAAAAATACAGTTCAGCGTGAGATGCTCAAAGGTAAGTTGATGTCACACGCTGAAGCTTGAGAGGCTTTTTGTGACAAGCCTATTAAAGTGAATAATTTTCTCTTCCTCTCTCTTTTGTCTCTCGTTCTCACTCACGCATACACGCACGCACGCACGCACGCACGCACATGCAGGGACACACATACATGTACACGTGTGTGTGTGTGTGTATGGTGTCTGTGTATGTGCATGCAAGTTGGATTACACTTTTAAAAAGCTGAAAATCAATTGAATACATGTGTCTAGGCACAGAGTGAGAGTTGTAGATATATAATACAGAACTGCTGACAAGGTGACATCAGTGAAAACATTTAAACAAAAGGACACTGATTATGAGCTTAAATGAATCTCTATAACTGCTCACAAATTTAGACCGGTGACTTCGGCAAAAGAATAAAGACAAATAAGAAGGTGAAGATTCATTTGAACTGATGAAATAATTACTACCTTCTTAATCCATCCTTAAGTGCTGTAAAGGCTTCAATTATGCTAAATGATGGGGAAACAGATGAAATTAATTATGATTGCTTGCAGTTTGTGACCCATGCAGAATTAAAAAGCATGGGGAATTGTTTGTTAGCACACTTTGTGACATGCTGGTTTGTCTGTAGCCCGCCATAATTAACTATGATATGCATTTAATCCACAAAGGTCTTAACTCGGCGAATAAATATTTGTGTGTGTGGGCGTGTCTATTACCTTGTTATCTTGCCATTATCAGAGTTAGAAAAAAATGCTTTGAAGTTGTTCTCACTGGAGTAACGCTATATGTTATTTTTTTTTTGGATGAAATTGATAGCAGACACTCTGTCTCTTTATTCATGGTGGCCGTTTCCCCCCCAGACAGGGGTGCCAACATACGGATGAAGTTTACACCTAAGTGCCTCATCGGCGGACATGACCCCTAGCGCTGACCACGCTAACGCGGAGGCTAACCGCCCCGCATCCAACTGGAATGTGAACACCGGGGCATGGTTAGCATCAGCCGCACTCACACGCTAACAGGAAACACCCGCCCGTCGGTTCCTCTGGTCGCAGTTCGCCTTTAAGTTCTAATGCGAAGACGCAACGCTAAAAGCGACGGGGTCAAGACCGCATTCGATTCTTTCTCCGTGTGACCGAGATCAAAGCCGGTCGGAGCGCAACAGGGCCGCGCGACGAAGAAGACCCGGAGGAAGAACAATGGCGGATCGACAACTGAAGAGGTTGACCTGGAAGAAGAAAAAAGAAAAAACGACCGAGACTTTGCCCCCGCAAGCCCTCTGAGAACTGTCCGCGTGACAACTTTGAGAGATATACCTCTCATAACGTGTTTTTACTCTCCCCCACGGACCCTTACCCCTCTGCCGCAATCCCTCTCGCCACACGACCAAACAATGACAATCTTTTGTCTCGGGCCTTTATTGAAAAGGTATGTGCGCTCCCTCCTGTATTGTTTTACACACGCCGCAGTTGCTGGCGTGTGTTGGATCATTTCGTAAGAAGAACCAGATGTGGCCTCCTGCCTTTCCTCTACCCACATCTCGCGCCAGAACTATTTACATTTTTGGCTTTACTGGTGCTGGGAAACTGACCCATTAAGAAGTCTGCTTTTTATTACCGTTGTTTACAAGTGTCGTACCGACGCTGAGACACACCGCTCGGAGGGCAGGAATAATGTTGATATGACTACGCGACTGACGGTGAAGTGGCGTTATTGTCGATGACTGTCAATTTTAGGAAGAAAGGGGAAATGAGATTCGAGACGTTATGTCTCAAAACAACCAGGAGCTGGTCGGAGCGTCGCTGGCTCTGAGGCTTGTTAAAGTGCAACCCTGCGTGGAGAGGGAAGTCCCGCGTGCGCCTACAGTAAGCGTGGGTGTCACCCTGCGGTCGATGATTCCGCTTTAACGACGAACTTAAAGGCGTCTGATGTGGACGGAGTAGCATATTTTCCACTTTGTGCATAAAAACATCAATAGCCATAATAATAGATGTGGCAAATTTGCGGATCAATTTTTTAAAATGTAACGGTGGATCATAAAACTATGCACCAATCGCTCAAAGTAGTTGATCAATGTTATCGTCCTTTCGCTGCGGAGGACGACTGGAAAAGAATAACAAATGAAATGACATCAGCAAAAGAGCCAAAGGCGCTCCCACTGCTAGCCTTGTAGACTTGCAATACCAGTTACAAAAACTGGGTTCCAATCAATGGCTCACTTGCTTAGTAAATAAAATAAATGATTCAGCGAGGTACCACATTATCTGAGGTTAATTTACCAATACGGGCCACGGAGACCTCTACTGGCACGCAGCGAAACTGAGAAACCCCTTTAAAAACCTGATTACCCTTTTTTTTCTGATTTCAAGCACAGAACATTTAACTTGTTAATGTGTCGAGCAAAACGAGTTGCTTGAGAGTTGGGAGTTTGGAGGGGGGGGGGGGTGGGTGGGTGTACTTTGGGGAATAGTTTACACTGGGAACAGAGAAGGTTCTAGAACCTGTTTAGTAGAGCATAAGGGGGCTATTATTGGCACTACCTGCCCTCCACAAACAGGTGGCGTTGCAGGGATTTGAAGGTGTGGTGGTCTTGCCAGGCCCTTGCAGAGTTTTTTTTTTTTTTTTTTTTCAGAGTAGGGCCCCAGGGCAGAATAGTGCAAGAGCCCCTCATTGGAAAATAATTTACAAAGTCGCTGCCCCCATAGCTCAGGTAACCCCAGAACTGATGTAATTAGTCTCGTAAAGCCTCGGGGGCAAGGGGAGAAATACGACCTCCAACACAGATGCCTGCCTCTCTGCCTTCTGTTTTCTGCGGCCGACCCGCAGCAAGCCTCAAGACGCGCGGCTACCTCCGGCAGCAACGCCGCCATTATCCGCCCGACCCCACCCCCCCGTGGCACACACTGCTCACTCTTCACTCATACAGACCCCCGGGGGGGGTCGGGGGAGAGAGTTCCCCTCATGAGAGCGTGAGGCTACTCTGCGTGCGGCGGCCTTTGGAACGCCTGTCACGAAATGGAGGATGCGTGCTCGCCGGGGCTCGACACCCGGAGCGCCGACGCCCGGAGGCGGAAGCGTGACTCGACAGCGCTTGCCCCACGGCACTCTGGGAAGCGTTAATATCACCGCGCTCTGTCTGTCCTTGATGGGGGAAATAGCCAGTTGAAAAAGTTTTTTAAGTCTGTCATAATTTCAGAGGTATTTACAATATTTATTCACTGTGACTCTATGAGAAGCCGCATGAGCTGCAGTGTCTCTCATTTGCTGAGTCACTCGTGGGAATGAGGCTCCCTCAGGACTGAACAGCAGTACCTCGTTTTACCACTAGATGGCAAATAGTTTTAACAAAGTATTAGCTATTCCCGATCAGTTGCTGTTGTCCAGGCTCTGTATATATCAGCAAAAATATTACGCTCCTATTTTCTCCAACTTCCTACCCATGGGTGCGGTTGTCGAATGATTTTTCACCCCCACATGTTAGTCGTGTACATTTGCTTGTTTCCCCTTTTTTTGTGGCAAAGCAACCTGTCTGCGAAATAATCATTCCTATAGGCCTGGCCACATTGCTTGTACCAGACTGCGCAATGGCCCATGCATTTATGCATGAAAGCCTCTGAAAGTTTAATAAGTGTGCGCCATTAATCTATGTGCCATCTTTTAAAAGTGGGAATTAAAGTTTCATTTGTGTTTTCCTTTCCCTCCCCGCCCCCCCCCCCCCCCCTCCCCCCCCTCTCTCTCTGCCCCCTGCCCCTGCGCACCGCCCGCTACGCCGGTCGCTTAAATATTTATCAGCGCTGAATCACACATCATGGACCGCTCAGTCTGGCCGCCCTCAGCACATCTGTGTTCGCTCTCCGGGCCCTTGCTGAGGGAGGCGAGCGGAGGACGACGCGGGGTTCAGGAGGGCCAGATCCCGTTACGAGGGAAAAAACAGCCCTGGGGGATTACGCATCTGTGAGATACATGCCTAATAAAAACACTATCTCACTATTATCAGTTTGAGTCCAGAATTTGACATGCCCCCCCCCCCCCCCCCCAAAAAAATAAAATAATCACCTTTATGGGATTCAAAGAGTATTGTTTTTTTGTTTTCATCAATCATCAACATTTCGGCATATAACCAAACTCAAAAGCCCAAATAATATTTCTGCCTCACTGACCACAAAGCAATGTGGGTATACAACCAATCATGAGGAATTCAGGCCCAGTCTCTATTCAAATTGTGATGAATATTGTACAATCTACATGCAAGCATAAATCTTTGTGTTGCTTCATAGGCTATCACATCCCATATATGATATAGCTGTTTTTAGATTGCCTGTATTTACATTTTATGAACAGAAATTTTATGGGCATCATCCTTTCAATCGGTTTTTTTCTTCTCCCTGTTACAAACATCCCGAAAACGTGAGCTATCACTTGAGAGTTTTCAGAATGGACCGAAGCATCCACGCACATATTTGAGCCAGTGACAATGACAAAAGTTTTCTACAAAGACGAAAACGGTTCGCGACGAAAGCCCACAACGCCCGTGTGGCAACGAACGCACAAGAAGTGAAGACCGAAGAAGTCCCCAAGATTTCAAAAGGCGTGTAGAGAGAGAGAGAGAGATACTCCAGGGCCCTCGCTCGCAGCCCCGCCCTATCCACCGGAGCGCAGGCTGTGAATGGGAGGCGGCGCAGCCAGGGGGAGTGAGCCGTGTGGTGAAAGAGAGGAGAGAGGGCGCGCGAGAGAAAACCACCGTGTCTCAAAAAAAAAAAAAAAAATCATGTCAGCTCCATTGGGCTGTACACCACACACAGGGATGAACGAGGAGCAACACTAGGCATGGAACGAAATTGCCTCCTTCTCAGCGGCAGCAGCGAAAGACGTCGAAACAGGAGCAACTTTGCAATTGATGCGGTATCTCCTTGCCACGCCGTGCTCTTTTAACTGCACGGAGAGGACGCGGCGAACGCAAAAACTTAAAAAAATTGGCAACTTTTTTCTTAAGAATAGCGACGAAGGGACGCGACATACTGAAGAAGGAAAAAGGAGATTGATGTTTGAATTACTCTCGCAATGTGACTGTGGCAGTGTGAGAAGCCGGACATTTGCAAACCAATGATTTCCATAGGATTGGATGTTGTCTTGCTGCGGAAATACTGTAACGCTGTTTTGAGTTTCAGCTAATAGAACAAGAAAGGAAAACGAGGATCAAATCTGTATCAAAGCAGCCGTGTGTCTGAAATAGACCCATGGCATTCTGAACCGGTCGCACACAAAATAAAAACTCGCTATGTGTTTAAATGTATGGGCACACTATTGTAATTTCAAAATATTCTTGCTCCCAGTTTGAATACAAGCAACTGAATTGATGGATGTTAGCATATGCTGCTGAAGACGAAAGTTTTAGCAAGTTAAGCGGATGGGGGATGGATTTAAAAGGCAAACCGTTCCATCTTTCTACTGAGTGAATTTGAAAAAGGACTTGACAGACGGCTTGTGGTGATTTGCGGGCATGGCTTTATCAATCATTTTATTCTCGCAGAATGGATTTTAATGGATATTGGAACGGCTCACCCTGCAACAGTAGAAGAGTAGCGCGCTAGATTTGTTTGAATGAACGCGGATTGTTGTTTACTTATATGAAGTAGCCTACTGGCGTAACCTTGAAAACTTCGGTCCAGTGACACATCTGGATTCCAAAGGAGTGGACTGCAATTTGCTGCCTTTTTTTCATCTGCAAATAATCATGACCATTTGAGAAAAGGAGAAATCTAAATATAAAACAGTATCGATAATATTTAAAACGGACCTGTTTAAATACTAGACACTGACTCTCCCTTTAGGTTATCATGGACAAGAACTACATTGCTTACCAAATGGAGTTGTCACTTTTGGTGGTAGCCCTCATATCTTGGGTCTCGGTGTGGGCGGACGATAGCAAGGTGATTTCAGACAGATATGCAGTCTACTGGAACAGCACAAATCCCAGGTAAGGATACAAAAAAACTCCTTTTCAAAATGTAAACACACACACAAGCACTATGTAGGCCTAACCTACGATATTAATGTTTGTTAATTAGTGTAGACCACAAAATATAAGGTAAATAACGGAATCTTCAATCCTGCCATTTGAAAAGGATGCCTTCAGCTATATTTCATCAAGACGTCTGGACGTTAGCGTGATTTAAAAAAATCTATGAAGCTAGAAAATGAGTATCGTTATAGCTCATTTACTTCATACAGACGCTGGTATATAAAAGTATTTGCAATGGCACGTTCACATTGCAAAGTTCTTTAGAAACTTCTTAAGGAACTTCCATAAATTCAGTCGCATGGGATGATTTGCACCATGACCTATTTATCCATTTATTTATTTATTTATTTAATTATTTGTGATGAATTCCTAGGCCACCATTTGTTACCAATTAAACTGCCACTCTTTCCTTTGTGGCCCTTAATCCCACATTCCCACTGAAAGTTAACTGTATGTGCCCCAAGTATAGGACTTCTATATCGGGATTTATTTGTGTAATTCTCCGTCAATGTTGTGAGTTCACGGGTCTGACATGCCTCCTCTGACGCTAGGACTTTATTTCCCTTCACAAACATTTATTTAAATATTCACAGCGTTTCATGCCACGTCCAATTAATAGGAATCAATCCCTATTTCTGACCGCCAGTGGAATCGCACATTATATTATCAGCATCATGTCAGGAGTATAGGCTACAGTTCGCCAGTGACATTGACTGTCCCCCCTTGTTCTTGCTAACCGATGGCCGCATGGTGGTTGTGGTAATATTGACTACAACGGAACCGGTTACTTTTATGAGTACACCAAATGCAGTAACGTTAAATGCTTTTACACAGAAAACATAGGCCCTACTTCAAAATAGGCGAATGCTTCCTAGTCTGTTAGAAGCAGTCGGGCAATCTGGTGTGCCTATTAGAGCGCTTCTATGAAAGTTATCTTGTTCGGTAGGTAAGCGTTATGGCAAGTGAGACCCCCGAATAAAATGGCTTATCACACACTAAGTCATACATTGCTCATGGTTGTTTACACAGTGAATTACACAAAAACGTAATCAGTATTTTAAATTATGCAAATTCAGCAACAGGAATTTGACCTTTTGTTTGGCCATATTTGCTATTATACAGAAATCATTATGAAAGGTAAGAATATGTACAGGTAATACATGTAGCCTGTTAGAAATAAATGAATCCATTATGAAGACACGCAGGGCTTTTGATGATTGTCATAAGAAATAAACCCCCATCTGTTTTCCTTAGCATTATATTGTCAATTGCTGGTAGAGAAAGCAAGATTGATAGTTTTACAGACTTTCTCTCAGTACTGTAAAGATAAACTTCTTTAAATGTATTGTGTGCGTTGCTTTGTGTTAATTATAAAAAAAAGTTGATACCTGTCTTTCTCAAGTATGAGATTTAAATCCAGAATTAATGAGAAATGTTCTTGTAAATAAAGTGTACCAGATGTACAGTCAAAAGCTAGCAAAACGCCATCTGCGTCAGAGATTTGTGCTATGCATCAAGTTTTCTTTCTACTTGAAACTGTGATATACAGGCTTTTCTGGATCACAGTGATTGGTTTTTTTAATTTTATAATTTCTTTAAAGAAAAGTTTGGATTTTTTTCCCCTGTCAGATATCATGGGCATTAAATGCAACCACTGGAACTAATTTATTCTCACAATCAAACATAATAAGAAATGGCTCCATGAAATAACATTTGCTTTAAAAAAAAACCAAAGAAACTAAAAATTAAAATAACTACAGTCAAAGAAAAAAACACAGCAGGATTCCATTAGCCCACTGATCACAGGGGCATTCTCTTTGATTATTAAATAATATGTGTCCAATTTTCTGACAAACTGAATAGCAACGTGATTGCCAGCACAGGTTGAAAACTGACTTATGGAAAATATAAGTGCCAAAGCCAATGAGACCCATGGATTTTCTTTCTACTTTATAAATGAACAAAAAAAACGTTCTTGGTAATTTAGTGCTTTGGATTTACCTATGCCAGTGCACTACTAATGGAGAAAATTAGAATATAAAAGAGGCTCTTCCCACAGTTGTTCATTGTTAGTTTGCAGGTGAAAATGTTTACACGTGTGGCAAATTATTTCATTAGTGTGATTAGTGAAAGCCTGAAGTTCATGCCATGCAATATTATCCTGTTACATCCACCCACGGTTCCTCTTGAAAAAAGTTTTCGGAGTTAACACAACCCATATTTTTACTAGAGGTAAATTTTATGCATTTAATGCGTTTGTCCTCATTCTGTCCCACGCCGGGGCATTGTTGCTGGTGATTTTCCCTTCTCTGAGTTCTGTGGTGTTTGTTTTGGTAGAGACAGGGGAGTACAATGTTGTCTTAAAGTGTTTAGATTGGCGCGTGTAACCAGTAACTTATTCCTTTTCGATTTAGTTTCGATACGACTTTTTCAGTTCGAAAAAGTTTTTTGGAAACATTTAATGTATTATTTCTGAACTTTTGTTTTATGTTGCAAATAATTGTTTTCACTAAATATGTTCGCTGCAGAGTTCTCACAGAACTCAAAAGAAAAAAAAAAAAAAGAAAAAATGTAATAATCCCCGAGACAATGGATAACATTTTTTTGAAAATGATTAATGGGCGTGAATTATTGCTGCTTATCAATTCTATTTCGTCTTGCTTTTTTTGTGTCGGCATATTTTGACCATTTTTTGTCTCTGGAGTTTTGCTTTCAACGGTGCACTATTGACAATTAGGCCAGATGAAATGGTGGAGTGTGGCTCTGAGAGAGCAGCTCTACTGCGGAGAGGAGGAATGGGCCAGCGGGGGAGAGGTGCTCAGACAAAGGGGGGGGGGAACAGAGAGGATTCGGGGGGTCTGAAAAACAAGGCCTCCGTTTGCTTACATTTTCAAACTGTAAGATAACTAAAGTATATCTTGGGAATTTTGTTTGAGTATTTATTACAGTGGGACATCTCAGGACATCACAAACTGGGCCTTGATGGGCTCCTCACGAACACTCACATGAAAAAGACAAATTGACAAAGTTTAGGTAGCCTGCTAGCTTAAACACTCACTCTCTCTCTGTTGTTCCATCTCATGTGATTTTAGTCCCTGTTATTTACAAGCAGATTGAATTTTAAGCAGGTAGAACATATCTCTTCATCCTCCAAGGAGGGGCGATGTAATTGAACAAAATCTATAACGCTGAATTTGATCTGAAACGAGAAGGTATATCCCTCCTTTGTTGAGAGATCCCGAAACGATAAAGATTTATGAGAAAGTTTTATGCGTTTGTCTGCACAAGTGCAATATGTAAATGGGAATGCTGGGCTACAGTGTTAATTTCCCACAAAACATGTTTTGTTTTGTTTTGCTGCCTTGCAAATTCTATAGGTTAATTGGGGGGTTAATGGCATGAATATGATTACACTGTGTACTCGGAAGTTATTATGCATAAAATTGTTTCATCTCATGGTGAAAAATTGACGGAAAGCTGAATCTCGTTTCACTTGATATTTGGCTTGATTTTCAGCCATTGCATTTATCTACTTTACATTTTGCATGGTTGCCTTAAACTGCTGATGAAAGACTAGTGTTCATATACTGTACCTGATTGGCTGTTCGTTCATTTTTGTTAAAATATAAGTCTTCTGTTTCCACTTACAGGAAGGTATATGTGATGTTTTATCATGATCATGATTCATGGGTGTGGTCAACGTCCACTTGTTTTTTGTTTTTTTTGATGTGTCATGGGTGAATAGGTTTGGTCAATATCTGTTTTTTTGGTAATGACTCATAGATGAATTGGTGTGGCTGATATGCACCTGTTGATTAGACAGATGGCCTGGAAAATCTGATCAAGCACATTGTGTGTGAAACAAAATCTATAGCTAATCCATGACTGTGAACTATGGAGGCAGCTACCCCATGGCTAGGCCGGATTCAGTTTCTCACACACAGCCATTCGTTTTCATGAATCAGGATTGTGGGCTCTCCAGTTATTCACTGGTAGTTACATAAACTAGAGTAAGGACGTTCAGTTGAGCGATTTATTTCTTTTCAAATAAATCTTTACTAAAACATACATGTTGGTTGACACAGGACTATTCACTTGCTAATACAGTGATGTTTGTGCTAATTTATCCATAAGGTTAATTCTGAAAAAACTATTTTGGAAAAAAATAGCAGGCTGAAGAAGACAGTTTTATGGCGGCCCCTCACATTAATACCCATTTATATTATTTCCACTCTCAAATTACGTCTTTGAAAGATGAGATGCCCAATAATAGCATGTAATCTTGAAGGCTGTTAAAATAACACTTAGAGTATAGTCCAGAACATCTGCTTCACCAATGCTAATATCGGCTGAGCTGTAAAATGTAAAATACAGATGAAAATTGATTCATTTTGCTTTGTATAAAATATAATATTTTATTGTTATGTTGCACTGTCATGTTATCGGCGATTCGAATTACAAACACACCCAGGCCTCCGTTTGTGGTAATGTATTGAACCGATGTTACTCTTCATAACATACAATACATAGACAAAAACAACATGGATTTTATTTCAAATGTATCGCATACGATATCTGGCAAGGTCCAAGATTTGTACGGGATTTGTAAAGCGAATTTTCAAGTCACAATATCAAAAAACCCTGGACTGGGGACAGATCATATGTTTCGTAGCTCTCCTCAGGGGGGGGGTGAATTGAGTTTTTCCACTTACCTGTTTTTGCCCCACGCAGACAAATTAGCTTTGAATCTGGGGCTACTGCTGAATGTGACAGCGCAATTCTTGCTCTTTCGATTTATAGTTCAGGGCTTCCACTGAAACCTTCAGTCAGCCATCAGGCACTCGTGCAGCCAGTGGCATTCTCCCTGCCATATGATTTAATATATCTCTGAAACAGAAGCAAAATAGACCTCAGTCACACTGTGTACTAGTGGAACTGATACACGACAATAAATACCGTTCTGACATCAAAGCACTTCCTCCTCCTAGTTCACCGGCTACCCTCTGCCTTTCGCTGTGCTGTACGTCTTGTGTTTTTTATTCTAGCTTCTCTATTCCTTCTTCAGTTCTTCTCTTTATTGACCTCATTTTGCAGAGGTTACTTGGGAATATGTAGGTCGGTGAAGAGACTAGAGTCGATGGCGGTCAATGGCGTTGTTCTCTGTGCTGCCATTTTTGGATTTGACTTTGATGTCAGATACCAAGGGAGAGCCTTTTACGATCTTAAACTTTAGGCTTGGCAAGTTTTGACCGTAAAAACAGGAAAAATCTAAAAGACTGCGAAATGGCAGGTACCTGTTTACTCGGTGTTCCACGAGATGGCGCTGCGTTGTTTTTCGCGCAAGTGTGCAACCCTGTCCGCCATTTTCTGTCTGGAAAAAGCGATCATTTTGGAGTGTGGAAAGCAGACAAGAAGAAACACGAGAAAGACGACAATTCCAATCAAAGAATTTTAATAAATTGGCTGTGTTGTTTTGTAGAAAGGAATCGCATGGGTTGCCTAAGTTCAATTGGGTCGGTGACTCATAAGCGGTACCACATGGAAGACTGATTAAGGCAGAATAAACATTTTGTCAAATATATCGCTGACCTGAACTTTTAAATTAAATATGTTTACTGCCTGTTCTGATATTTAATTTGAGGGAAATACTTGAAATGTAAACACTGTATCGCGGTAGAGGACATTTCATTGAGCTCTGTTTAAGATGGCTGCTTAATGGAGGAGCGCCACAAAGGAGAACTGGATTTTTCATATTTGTCAAAGTACTTTGTTGAAGTATTCTGGTATTTGCTAAATTGTATTTGGCATATTGGATATTACAAATAAGTCAAAGATGTTCCGGTACAGTCTAAACATGTTTTCAGTACTGTAGTTCATCTTTCTTATGTCCAAAGGCATGTCATTATGCATTTAATAATACTGAATTCCTAGTCATATAGACACTTTCACAAGTGTACAAATGAGTATTTCACATGGTAAGCACATATCACAATACATAAATGCTGGTCAGTTAATGTACTATTAGTTTATAGTCTTGCCGTTAAAGAGTAAATACATAAGGACATGTAATAAAGCTTATCTGCCAATGTAGGACGCCGTACCAATTTAATATAGACATCGCTTTCGCAAAAAGGAAAATAACCAGAGACGTATAAGAATATTTCTAACACGGCGATTTGCTGTAAAAAAATGAATTATGAGAAGAGTGTGAATTAATGAAGAAATGTATAGTAAATATTTGTTGAAAGTGATAAACCAACCTTGACGCAGAGCGCGTATCAGGAATGTACGCGATCGTTTCACGACGTGAACGATATCGGGCCTTGCACGCCATTCCTCTCCTCGCAGTCTCCTGGCTGTGAAATGGAGAAGCTAGCAGGAGCTAGCACTGGGCGAACGGTGTGTCAGAGAACAGGCTCTTTGTTGTACAGTCTCTAACGGAGAGCATACCTCTAATGGGGGGGTTTGTATGCAACAGGACTGCTTTCTCTTCTGTGGAGAAGCAAATAGGCGTACATCTGTATTCTGCGTTTTTATCTGACATAGCTGCGAGGCGTTAATTAATTTTTCAAATTCAAACAGGCTGCACTGTGGGGTCACTAGGCCTGTGTGTACATATCAGCCATCTCCATAATCAGAGTGGTAATTAATTTCAGGTACCACGAGTGCGAGGACTTCCACTGTAATTTCTTCAGTGTAAAGGGTGGCTAAACCCAGCGATATGTTATTGTGCTGCCTGTTCTCCGTGTCCTGTGAGGGATCCCACTTGTCCTAAAGGTTAGCAACAAAATCTCTTTTTCAGAAGCGCGCCGGAAAGACATTAAGCTTCCCAAGGTGCTCTCGAGTGTGCATTCGTCTTTCTCCGCGGAAATGAACTGCATCCATTTCTGTGGCATTTCAGACTGACGTTTTTGCTCTTCGCGCCCCTAAACAAAACTTAATGACTAAAAGCAAGGTCACCATTTTGTCTGGTTTTGGGCACCCCATCATTTATTTTTGTTGCCTTTTAATAAGAAATTGCTCCTCTCAATGGACAGGAAAAAGCCACTTTAATTGTTAAAGTGCAAGGCGGTGCATATGTGCAAGTCAAGACAATCGGATTAGGATGAAAATATGTGTGTCCAGAGTCCACTTGTCAAAGATATGGTGTCCTTTAAGGGAAACCTAATGTGGAGCCATGCAGACTGTGCCATCGTTTTTATTTCATTGCAGGCCATTTCTTTTTTGTCAGAGTCTGCAAGAAATTGATTATCACATTATTGTTGTTTACTCAATAACTGTATACGTACCCTTTAACAGCGTACGGGGGGGGGGGGGGGAGGGGCCAAAGAGTGACAGCATAAAACCAATGAATTAATTATGAATCCATATACAATTTGGACAAGGGCACAATATGCAGTTCTCAAGCAAAACTTTCTCTCAGTTTATTAATAATACTCATTTTGTGTTCCAAGTGGACAAAAAGACTACCTTTCGTCTTTTGCGTTGAATTTCATGTTAATAGTCTTACACATTGCAATATTAAATGGCGTTAATATTGAATTGAAGATTAAAGTTGGGAGCACCGTATCTTCAAAAGCAGTTTGTATGAAAGGGGAATACTCTAATCAGTAATAGCAGGTTCAAAAGCATCATTTAATAAAGTGACCCATAACCAGCATATGCCCTAAGCCGGCTTCAGATGGGTAGGACATAGCACTTTGCCGCTCATGCTAATCAAGGCTATGCTAACGCCTAATATTTCAAATGGCACATTTAGCCTGCTGCTCCGTCATCCGAACCCGATATTTATGGAGAAGGCGCAAGAGAGGCTGTCACTCATGCATTTCTGTGGAGCTGTGGCTGTCTGTTCCTTCGGTCAAATTTTGTCTGCTGCTCCATTTTGCGATTGTAATTTTGCTCCTCCTGAAACGATGGCCGCATTATATATGACAGAAGACTTAGGATCAGATAGATGTCCCATTGGTCACCGCATTTACATTCGATTTTTTTTTAGTTGTTTGAGTTTTTTTTGTGTTCGTTATTGTGCCGCATTAAAACCATTACGCGAAAAGACACATTTCATACATTCAAAAAGGACATAAGTTAGCGTAAAGTACAAACAAGCGTAATTATTTACCACTACAATCGCATGATGAAAAAGGGGTGAATCGTCCACAACCATATACACACGAATAAGGAACGCAAAGAAACCATGAGTAATATTTTTTTAATATAATATTCCAAAATATTCCTGTTCTTTCAATCCCGCTATGATATAGTAAAAGGTAGATTGTTTACACACTGTAGTAAATTGTCTTTGTAATTGTGTGAAGTCGTTTCATTACTGTACTCAATTTTTAGTATCAACAATAAATTGTCCAGTACCGTCCCCCTGTTCGCCTACAGTCTGATTATTGTCTCATTTTCAGTGGGGAGGGTTATTACTCCAAGTGCCTTCTCTAAAAGACGCACACTGAGCAACTCATTAAAATAAACAATGTATGCAAATTATCTGTAGAAAAGCAATACATACCTTGAGGGTCTTTACATTTTCAAGAAACAAGAATTACATACAGTTTTTACTCGAAAGTGGTTTTATGTCAGCCAATGACAAGACAAGAGGTCACCTCGTTCTGTATTAAGATAAAAATGCGAATTACAGTTCGGCCATGTTATGTCTAGACATAAGACTTACATCAGTGTATTCTCTGTACAATGTTCTTCTCTCACAGAGATAAAAAAAAAACCCCTCCATTCTGCTAAGAGGAAGTCTTGTTCATTCATTTAGCCTTTAACTAACTTCTTGCAGACCTCCCATTGTTCTAACCTGTGTCCGGACAACTAGGGTCATCGCGTTCCTTAGTATTGCAGGCTGTTTACACGAGTTCACTTTCCCTCTACCGCATTGCGCAAATAGAACATCTCGCTGTCTGGAACTCAATTATTGATGAACAATGAGTAAGGGTTTTCATTTTAACTTTGAATTATTGCATTTTTATGACTTTGAAATATTGCATTGGGAGGTAAGTAGCTAGAGAGAGACAGTCTGGGTTTGTTTATTTTATTTAGACTTTGCCTCCTCACTCCTCTGTACAGTTGCTTTCCATTGTAATGCCTGACCCACATTTGGCTTTCACGTGTACAGTACAGCGAGCAGCCAAAATGGGAGAAATAGCTAGCTTGGCGATATGCTCGAAACGAATGCCGTTGCTTTTTTTTTTCTTTCTTTCTTTTTTAACCGTTCTGGAAAAAAAAACGAAAAAAGTGTTAACCTGAGCTTCGCTTCACTTCACGGTCTTTGGTCGAGGAAAAAGACGAAAAGAAAATTTGGCCGAACACACTTCCCGAAAAGGCCAATTTTTATCCTTCTAGGTCGATGTTTAGACGCAGCCTCTTCACCGCTAGCTGCATATAGAACACCATCTCAGACTTCCTACCCCTCAGCATGGCTCCCAAGACTCACTCATAGGCAGCAATGCTGAGTTGTTCCCATTGTCCTATCAGGTCTGGGCCGCATGGTCATGGAGCTTATTTTCAGTTGAATAGAGTAAAACCCTTCTGTGCCACTGTTTAGCTGCTCTCTTTCTCTCTCTTTCTCTCTCTCTTTCTCTCTCTTTCTCTCTCTGTTTCGCTCTTCCTCTGGTTTTTGAGCCAATTCTAATGAAAAAAGGTTTTTTTTTTTTTTTTTTTACTGCTCCCCGAAATTACTGTGCCGTACATTAAGAAAGGGAGCGTCGGGATTGGTGTTTGAAAAGACTTCTTGATTTAAACTTTGCGTTGAAACTGTTGTCCCTTGGCAACTGTAGCTGTTGGTTGTAGAAAATGAAGCTGCAGGCCTCTTGCTTCATTTTGACCCCTTTAAGTGAATAATACTGTTCGCGTAATTTGTATTTCTGTATTTGGCTATGTAACATGTATTAATCTGAAAACGCTGCGAAACATAATGTAACCACAAGATATAATCAAAAGAATCCGGCTCAAATGACTTTGCAAACATCCTAATGGCTTGTCGCTTGTAAAAAGGACAAGCCAGGACTCGACAAATTTATTATGTCTATGTGCTCCTGGATGGTTGCTCATAAGAGTGATGACAGTGTTTCCTTAATTGATCCTGAATAGTAATTTGCGTTTGCTTGCGCACACACACACACGCACTCACACACACACACACACACACTCACTCACACACACACTCACACACACACACAGTGTATTGTCTTGCTCTTCATTACTGCTTCATTGCATTCTGATTTGGCTTTTATCTGTATCAAAACATTAATCAAATCGCCGTAATGGTTTGCAGACTAAAATGCATTGCAGTGCATTTTCGCATTTAAAGTCTTATTTCTTTTGTCTTTATGGTGTATTTTATGGACCGATTTCTCCACTCTACCGCACATCCAAAATACCGTGGCCTCTTTTGTGTCTGGCTGTAGCTCCACCCCATCACGAGAAATAAGAATACAGTAGGCTCGTCGTTCAAGTGCATGGGTTACTGCGTCGTTTTGTGTAACGTGTTTATCGCAATTATAGACTATTAATAGCTTATTATGTCACGCTAATGAATAGAAGTGTAAATAGTACAGGTTCTAAAGTAGTACCTGTTTATTTGTGATCACGAGGAGAATAAGGTTATTGAAGAAAGTATTGTTATGACCATAAAACAGCAATGTCTAGCCTCATAACATCCCCAGTTTGGAGGCTTGGCTAGAGGGTAAACACACAGTAAATTCCACTCATGGCTAAACTGAAGTTAAGCGCAGAACCTGTAATTGTAGCAGTACATGACAGGGCCTGCTGTGATTTGAAATATTTAACGGAAACAAGGGAGGTTGAATTATTTGACAGAAGCCAAAACATTCAAAGCTTCATTAGGCTTGTTTGCTCTTCTACATTTTCAGGTGTAGTCATTCCGATTTAACAAAATCCTTAGATTTCATTCGATGGGCCTGCAACACGAGTTTAACAAACATATACAGTAATGCTTCTGATAGCCGGAAAGTAAGAAACATAATTGGAAGTATGAGATGAAAGCAGCTGAAATGGAAGTACAGTACATTTGCCTGCCTTTCAACTACAATTTGTGAAACGTCGAATAGTTATGTTGCGACAGTTGGGAATTAGGCATAATCTGTGCCGATTTTGGATACATTTTAATCTGGATTTTGAAGGTGCTTCTTAAAACCAGCATAGACAACAAACTGGGTATGTAGACATTTTGTTCCGGAGGTGGGGTTAAACGTGTAGTGTTAAATGTGGCTGTCATTGATACAACCCTAGGATGCAGTTTTGTTGGAGGCATTAATATTGTAAATCTGTCTAACATTTTGTTAAAAAAAAAAGTATATTTTCCATGATTTTTTTTTTTTTAAAGCTGCTATTTGACAGGCAAACAGAATGTATTGTTTGGAATTTTAAGTTAGAGACCTAATAGTCTTTTACAGATCATTCCTTTCTTTAAGTCAAAGTCACATTTCTTTTGTGATCAATGCATTTCTAAAAATTAAGCCTTCTTGAAAACAAATTATCTTAATAATATCTGTAATATTTATATACATAAATACGTGCACACAACTAAAATTCTGCATTTGCCTTGCAATACAACATCTGAGTTGTTTACCCTTGTTACTTGAAATCATGACAGTTTGTACAGTACTTGTTTTGATATGGTGAGTAAAGATGCAATTTGGTTGTGCCATTCACTGTAAAGACACACATATATGGCACTGTATAGATCAAAATGATGAAAGGTTAAAAATGATTTGGCTGTAAAATGCAGTAATTATTGGCCGTGTATGTCAAACATAGTCTTAATGAAATATGCAGGGACTCAATTACAGTTACATAGCCTGTTCATATTACATTCTCATATCTTATGTTCTTCATTATGTACTGAAACATTATTAATTCAACATTTTTCTTACAATTTTGTATTTAATTATTTCTGGTCAAATAAAAGGTATGGGTGTAAACACTCTAAAGCCGATTACTAGTTTCTCAAAGTGGAAAACCAGCTTTATATTTCAGGGGTACATTTTGCACCCTCTTGTCTGTATTGTACTTAGCAAGCTAACCAATGCTTTACAGTAAGCTCTCAGCTTGACTGGGTTCACCCAGCTAGTTTTGAAAGGAATGCACATCTTTTTAACTAGCCACCACACTATAAGCAATTTCAACAATCTAAAAAAAAATAAAAGTTAGCAGAGATTTTGAATGCGGTTTTGTATGCCATCAGTATGCAAATGGTCATCTGTTTGTATTGAGAATGTGATTACTGAGGCTAATGTGAAGGCATAGTGAATCGGGAGAGTGGCTTCCCAACTTCTAGTGCTTTCTTGGCAAGGTAGATTTTGACAGATAGATAGATCATTGCATTTATATAGCGCTTTTCTAGACACTCAAAGCGGTTTACAGTGATGAAGGGGAAACTCGCCTCAACCACCACTAATGTGTAGTCCACACCTGGGTGATGCAACGGCGGCCATTTTGTGCCAGAACACACACCACCCACACCAGCTGAGGTTGGGATTGTCAATGAATTCTGCACACGAATTCTGCGCTGGAAATACCGCAGTCTGTCCGCCCTGGGTGTAGAAAAAAGACATGTGCATGTGGGACACACTCCCATAGTTCACCCAGTAATGATGTGTTATGTTTTTATTATATTATAAATAAATAAATAAAATGTACGGACGGATTTCTGCACAGACTTGTATCGTGTACCTACATAACACACCGAAAGGTGATTATATTTGTTAGGAGCTGAATACTAAATGTAAAAGTGCTCTTAGCCATGTACTGTATGTCAATTGTTCATTGCTAAATTCATTACTAGCTTCATTTTAAGAAAGAAGATAACAAATTTTGGTTTGCAAGCAAAGTGTAAATGTATATTTCTACCATGTTTATCTTGAAGGAGAAAAGGAGGGTGATCAAAATTATCGCTGATTGGATGTGAAGCCCAGAGAATGTTAATATAAACTACACAGCCTGTCATTCTGAACTTCATCCCCCATAATCCCCCTCTGTGAAACACAACACTGTGTGAACTGTCAAAGGCGTAATTGTTTCTTTTTTCTATATATTTTTTTGTAGTATTATAAATCTGCAACAACAGAATAAAATGTAAACAATATTTTTCAACAACCATGATAGAAGAATCATAATATTTTTAATATTAAATAGTGTGTAAAGGCATGTCAGAATCAAAGTTTCTTTGAGCACAGAGCAAAGACTAATGAAAACACAATTAAGTACTACCACGTTCTCACTGTCCTCTTGTAAAGTTCAACATTTTCTCTGACATTCCGTTTTTTTACTGTGTCAACAGAACAGGAACAATGTGGGGTATTCAAGCAAATTTATATGTTTATGTTGCTCTTAAGGGGCCGACATATTTTAAGGCATGTTCCCACTTGGGATTAAGAGTTCAGACCTGCTTGTTTCCAACTTCTGGGAAGACAAACTCTGGTATTAGTATCCATCTAGTGCAGTATCTAATATCCATCCCTGTTGGACCCAGCAGTTTTCATCAGTCTTCATCTTTCATACAGATCGCTGAGGCCAATGTGAATTGTAAACAAAGACGGATTAGGAATTCACGCTTTTCTTAAGGTTTTATCGTTGGTCGGACAACAACGATGATTTTTGAGAGAATTTCGAGAGAGTCGAGGGGTGTCCAGTACAGTAGTAAAAAAATAATAATTTCAGTCACAACCATTTTTTATTAAAGTGAGACAGTGTGCAAGCTGGCTCATATGGCAGACGCCCAACTGGTAGGCTTAGTTTTATATACAGAAATTTTGGCTTGGCATCAATGCCTCCTTCAAAGCATCAATAATTATAATTGGGAAAATTTCCTGATGATTATTTATCGATATATGTCGGCACGTTTCAAATGAAAATACCGACTGTTTAATAGCCTATATTATTTCTAATATTACTGATAGTCAGAATAACAAGAATGGCAGCAAAATCTCTTGTAATGCAAATTGTATTTTTATTTTAAAATATATTTGTTTTACCGAAATTAAAACGAACTATTTAGGTAAAAAGAACGAATGTAACCACTGTATTCAACCGCTAATTTTCTCAAATAAATATGACGGGAGCGGGATACGGAAACGGAAAACACTTGAAATTGAAATGCACTTTCGATAGGCCCGCTGCCCATTGTAGTCCACTACTGTCCAAGTCAAGTAAACTCATGATAGCAAAGCAGGCCATCGTGGGCTGGAAACATCGGACTGAGTTGATCAGAGTCGTAGCCCAAACATTGGCCGTGTCCAAATCAACTGTTCGGTACATTATTAACAAGCGCGAATGTGAGGTGAGCTCAGCAATAGCAAACACCCCGGCAGACCACAGAAGACCACTGTTGTGGATGACTGAAGAATACTTTCAATCATGGAGAAAACCTCCTTCACATCTGTCGAACAGATCAAGAACACTCTCCAGGATGTAGGCATAGAAAAATAAAGACAGGACTACTTCGGCATAACCTCAGAGGGGTTTACTGCCAGATGCAAACCACTGGTAAACCTCAAGAACCGGACGGCCATGTTACAGATCGATAATTAAAAAGAAAAAGTACATTAAAACTGTTCTGGAGTTCTGGAGCAAACTCGTACGGATAGATGCGATTAGTATTAAACTATTCCATCGCGATGGAGATGGAAAAAGCGTGGTGAAAGAAAAAAATTTAAACTGCTCACGATCCAAAGGACACCCCCCTTTATCTCTGAATTGTGGTGGAGGCAGCGTTCCCGGCTTGGGCATGGACAGTACTGCAGTGGCTGGAACCGGCTCCCTTGTCTTTGTCGATGATGCGGGATGAATTCTGAAGCGCACAGAGACATCGCATCTACAACGAGCCGACCCGAATGCCTCAGAACTCGCCGGATGGTGCTTTACCTTGCCGGAGGACTCTGACCCCAAACACGCTGCTAAAGCGGCCAGGGAGTTTCACTGGGCCAGAAAGTCTAATGTTCTTGACTGGCCAAATCAATCACATAATTTCACTTGACTGAAGGCGAGAATCCCCTGAAACAGACGGGAACTGGAGACAGAGCTGGCGGAAGACCAGGGAAGATACCCAGTGTTCGGTTATTTCTACGGTCACAGACTGCAGACGGCCATCGAATGCAAGGGATCTGCAACCAAGTACTGGATATGAGGACTATTTAAGGTTATGTTAAGTTATGTCCAGTCACCTTGGTAAATACCCTTAAATTATAGCTGACAGTCTGCACTTTAACCTCATATTCCTTGTTTCATTTCAAATCCAATGTACTGGAGTACAAAAATGTGTGTCACTGTCCAAAGAGAGACTACTGTATTTTCGTTGCATGAACACCATGAATATTTAACCAGCAAACAGTCTTCATAAGTTTTGAAGCCACATTTCTCAATACATTGTTCTTAATGCATTACCATATTATTCATTTTTTCAAATATTAGATTGCCAGATCCTAGGATATTTGATCATTTTGAATTATTAATAATTGTCTGAAAGTACCAGTTGTCTGAAAGTACCAATTTTCAGATTTAAAACTTCTTCTTCTTCTTTTTTTTACTTTAACTTTTAAATATGAAGATATCTTCAGGAAAATGTAATCCAAGACCCAGAAAAGTGAACAGCACTTTAGCGATAGAGCAAATGTGGCAGTTGAGATGGGATTTCACAATGGACTCATGTGATAGTGGCATTATGTGACTTAGTAACGACTTTGAGATCATTTGTATTAAAATGATTGCTGTAGAAAATAAAGAATGGGCACATTTATGAAGGACCTTTTAACACAGAGTGTAATTTTACTCTGCTCATTTTCTGGCTTTTCACTTTACAATTCTCTGGGCTCAGTCGCCGTAAATCTTTTATCCCACACTTTAATACTTCCACTTTATTGTTCATAAATGCAAGCAAGATATCCGAGCACATTGATATGTACAGTGCTACGTCCGTCCCGTATGAATACTTTATATTTAATTCATATTCATATATGGACATAAAACCGTTTCAAATGAGGGAATATGAAGGAACAAAATACACTCTGATTGAATGTGAGCTCACAGTGAAGGCAGAGGTTGTGGGCTGTAATGTCTTTCTGAGAAATATTACACATTTCCCATTCATTACCATAATGTATATTATGTTTAAAGATGATAAAGGAAGTTGATAATTGAATTAGTACATTTTTCATTGCAGAAATATTTGTAGTTTTTGAAGCCGAAGTACATTTGTAGATTTAACATTTTAATATGTATTGGACAAAATAAATAATATAAAAATATGTATAGTTCACAGAGTACCACATGTGTGTGATCGTTGGGTGCGTTTAATAATTAAAAACATTCAGCCCTTTTGGAAAAATCACTCTGTGGCGTAACAAGGAACATTTTCTTGTGGTTTCCAGAGACTGGGATATTTCTGTTTGTAATTTAGTTATTAACCCCTGAGGTCATTTTTCCGTCATTAGTGTAATTCTGACGGTCCGTTGTCAGGCACGCTGTCAATCTGCCAATCCCAGCGCCGTAATCATTCCGGCCAATGTTTTGCCAGATTGCCTCACCTGTTTTCCCCCCCAGTGAAGCTGGGGCTTCTGACTGGTGGCTCCCACACACACACACACGCGCGTCTGTCTTTAAGCGGAGAAGTAGCGGGGTAGGTTGAGAGTTGCTACACCGCAGCCGCGTGCAGTAAGCTTTTGACCTTCAAATAACTTGAGATTTGGAGGGGGGGGAAAAAAAAAAAAAAAAAGGAGGAAGAAAAGAGAAGAGAAGAAGGGAAAAGCTTGTGAAAAGAGTAGCATTGCTCCGGAGTCATCTGGGAGCTCTCTCTCTCTCTCTCTCTCCCTGAATCGCAGGCATGTCAAACCTGTCATTCTCTTTCTCGGCTGAAAAAAAAAAAGAAAAAAAAAAGGGCTTTTGTCTCAGGGTCCGGGGGGCTGGTGGGTAGTTGGAGGGGGGGGGGGGGGGGGGGGGGTGTAGGGAGGGAGGCATGCAGAGTGACTCGGGGTTAGGCCCAGTCTGAAACGACGGGTATCACCGAACTCTTTGCGAAGACACTGCAAGGGTGGTAGGCTGGCGGGAATCAGAACAGATTCACAACACTGCCCGAGAACCCATCGGAGCTACGTCCTCCAAATTGCTTTCGCCGTAGTTGCGGAGTTATAATCGAACCAATATGGTAGCTTTCATTTACATCTTACATGTGATTAATGCTTCTCCCCAGTTCTGTATTTTGTCATTAATACTGTTTGGATTTTGTGTGCAGTCCACCAGTATTTTAAGTCCGTTGGATGGCTCATCCTATAAACTTGGCTCATACTATCCACGTACTATACAAGATGAGTGAGTACCCAATATATCTTTTGTCTTTGTAGAAAATATCAAATTCCCCTGTAAATACATGAGCAAAGTTGCTAAATGTGGGAGCTTGCTATCTTTTTGCTGTGTAGTGGGCTGTCTACAGGCTAGTGGCTATGGTGCTTGGCTGGGACCTGGAAGTTTGGGAGTTCAAGCCTCAGTGCAGCTGTTGGGGCCTTGACCAGCCCCACATTGCTCTAGGGGGGACTAGTCTAATCAACTGTAAGTTGCTTTGGATAAAACAGTCAGCTTTTGATGAAATAACAAATGTTTGGGCTATTTGTGTAGTGGAGAGGCTCAACCAACCAACTCAACCATAACAATTATAACATGATTGGTAGTTGTACGCATATCACATATGGCCTGGAAAATAAATGTTTGTTTATTGTTGTCCATGATCCTTCATCATTATGTGATAAGGGCCTCGCTGCAGTGTGTTATTAGGTGTAGGTGTTTTCCTTTCAAAGGCCTTCGGGGCCTGCAGCTTTTGTGAGCATCAAGGTGTATCTCACCCTCTGCAGGCAGCATCTACATTCAACCATCAAGCACAAACACTTCAAGGTCTATACATTTTTGTACAATCTCGTTAGCTAGCTAGCTAGCTACTTCGTCAAATAAAATTGGATGAACTCCATGATAGTTTTTTCCTGATTATCTGTGCCCATCTATATTCATATATTTCACTGGCTCAATGGACTAGAAATTGCCTTAGGGCGATTAACTAGCCAGCTTATGGAAAGTTCTGTGAGTTATGTGGCGACATTGGCTCAGGCGGTTAGAGCAGTCGTTTGGCAGTCGGAGGGTTGCCGGTTCGATCCTGCCCTGGGTGTGTCAAAGTGTCCCTGAGCAAGACACCTAACCCCCAAATGTTCCTGACAAACTGGTTGGTGCCTTGCATGGCAGCCAATTGCCGTTGGTGGACATGTGTGTGTATGAATGGGTGAATGAGAAGCATCAATTGTACAGCGCTTTGGAAAAAGGGGCGGATTAAGGGGCGACATGGCTCAGGCAGTAAGAGCTGTCGTCTGGCAGTCGGAGGGTTGTCGGTTCGATCCCCCGCCCGGGCTGTGTCGAAGTGTCCCTGAGCAAGACACCTAACCCCCAAATGTTCCTGGCGAGCTGGTCGGTGCCTTGCATGGCAGCCAATCGCCGTTGGTGTGTGTGACTGTGTGTATCAATGGGTGAATGAGAAGCATCAATTGTACAACGCTTTGGATAAAGGTATATATAGGCTATAAAGGCTATATAAATGGCAACCATTTACCATGAATTGTCCATCCTATTTCTCAGCTGTACATTGCAGTTAAAACACATTAATGTTTCGACATTAGCAGATCACAAGATTGATTAGCTGCACTTGTAATCCACCTCCCTGTGTGCCTGCCTGTTGAGGGCTGTCATTGTTTCTGTGGAAATTACAATTTTTAAGGTCGTCACAAAGATTTATTGTATATATATTGTACCTAGTGAAGGAGACGACTGCCTTCAAATTCAACCGGATTTTGGCACCATTCTGTGACGCCGCTCAATTGGAACAGCAGTTAAAATGGCTGGAAGAACACCAGCTATCATACTTGGTGTTAGGCAGCTGTCAGCCTTCGTCAGTTAGCCTCAGAGACCCCCTGACTCACCCCAGGCTCAGCTAACTCGCTCCTAAAGTAGTCAAGCAGACGGTTCACTGCAACTCCGCACTAATGGAAGTGAAAAATTGCAATCATCAGAAAAAATTGAAATAGTAGGAATCTATTTCAGAAAATTGATTGAAGCTATATAATTGTCTTCCCCCATTCTGCCTGCTTCTTTTCAATCATAACTCATGACTCAATTGTTACAGACAAGATGATGTTATAAGTCAGTTTCGAGCCGTACGTGGTTTGTAGACAGTATAGGGAATACATTATCTAAGGACGAGCAATCATATGCCATCATTGTCTGTATATTTTCAGAAAATGTACAATAAATGTGTATGCGTAAATGTACTCACCAGTAGTTATAATTCACACAAATACTATGTCATTTGACGTGGACTTAAAGCATGAAGTTGACACAGTCAAGGTCTGCGTTACACTCAGAAAAGAACAGGAAAGCCAAATAAAGGTCATTCATCACAATGCAGAAATTGAAAAAGAAGTTGAAAGTTGCCGCCTCAGGGCCGCCAGTTTGCTGATCCCGACTTGAATTAACATCTTTAAGGACCGGATACGTTTGTACTTGTGCTGCCTGTGTAGTGACAGTCAGAATGGATGTAGATTGGGCCAATGCAGATTTTTGATCTCCACGAACAAATGTTGCGTGTATTTCATTATGACTCAGTACACTTGCAGTTGCCTCTAAGCATATCTCCCATAGCCTGTGCCATCAGGTGGTGGAGTTGGAGGTTGTTCAATATGAAAGGCTGCATTTTCTTTTATGTGAATTTTTTTTTTTCGTTTTTTTTCCCACTTCAAGATCTAGGGGGGGAGGGGGGGGGGGGGGGGGGTTTGAGGGACCCGCAATGGCGCACACACAAAGACGATCATGTGACGCTTTGCAAAAACTTGACATTTCAGACCCCTTCCGCTCTGAAGTTCTGAATCACAGCGCGACTAATGGAACTGACCTCTTGACTGGAGCATGTTAGCTGGCTGTGCGCTGTTTCAAAGAAAAGAGAAAAACGTAGGCAGTGCGGGGATGGGGGGTGGCGGTGGGGGTGCGGGTGGGGGGGACAGAGAAAGAACAGGAAAAAGGTACATGACCGGCGTGACAATGAGAGTACAGCTGAGGCTCTGAGCATGCTCAGTGTCCCCCCCCCCCCCTGCTCCAGGGACCAGGAGCCTTAAAACTAGGTTACAAATAGAAAGGACTGACATGGATGTTTGTTTAGGGACTCGCTCGTGCATTTTGTCTTCGTATTTTTTTTTTCAAAAAAGGGAATGGGAAAAAAAAAAAGCTTACAAATGTCAAGTTCATACGGCAGCTTTTCCCAAACTGAATAATATATACATATATATACAGTATATTTGGATGCAGGTTTAATGAATATGGCATATCTCAAAGCACATTTTTGATTATATTTGCTTATATTTTTTGGTGACTTGGGACATTCAGTTGGAGACTATTATCAATAAAAAAAATAATACAGTATCTTCACAATTTCCATCTTACTCTTATAAATTTTAGTATCAATATCAGCCATTTAATAGCTGGCTGTAATCGAAGCATGTGTGGTTAAAGTATCACATTCTCAGCTTTTATTTAAGGGCACCATTTCAGGGCACCGCAATGTTTGGGACCTATTATTGTCATGTAAATGAAAGTAGTCATGTTTAGTGCTTTTTATGACACATATCCTTTGCATGCAATGACTGCTTAGAAGTGTGTAACCCACCAGAGACAACACCAGGTGCTGAGTATATTCTCTGGTGTCTCTTGATGAGACTGCGCTACTGTAGCCATCTTCAGCTGCTGTTGTTTTTGGTTGCCTTAAGTTTTCTCTTCAGTATAATGCATTCAGTTGGATTCAGATCAACTGTTACTGATTTGTCTACTGTGCAGTCCAGAATTTTCCAGTTTTTTTGTTTGGGATCATTGTCTTGATATAGGATGACGTGACATCCAATGAGTTTGTTAATAACCCTTTTATGTCCTCCCCAAGTAAAGAGCCATGGAAAACATATGATATGCTCTACCAAACGGTGAAGCAGACCATTAAAGGGTTAAAGGCATTCAGTTGAACTTGAGCAGATAAGATTCTGCTTCTGTGCACTTGAGAATTCATTCTACTGCTGCTATCAACAGTTACATCAGCCCTGAAGACAGGAGTGCCTGTGGCAGCCGTACATGGCTAAACTATACCACCACCAACACTGATCATGGGAGTTGGGGTGCGTTGGATCTTGGTGCAGTATTTTTGGGCTCCCACATTTTGCTCTTGATCTAATCCAAGTGAATCTTGGTCTATCCAAAACAAATTTTTTTCAGGATCTCCTGCTGGCCCTTCTGGGTTGCTTCCTAGCTCAATGTAACCTGGCCGTCCTGTTTTTTTGCAGCTACCTAGCGGCTTGCATCTTGCAGCTTGGGCCTCATTAGTCCTGTTTCTGAGCGTTCTGCGGGCAGCAATCGCTGGCGCATCCGCGCCTGCCTCCTGAAGAATGTTTCTGATCTGGCAAAGAGATGTTTGAGGTTTTTTTTTCTCAGTATGGGGAGAATTGTTTGGTCATCAGCTGTGGAGGTATTCCTTGGCCTCCCAAGGTATTTCTTGGCCGATTACGGAGCTCACCACTGCTCCCTTTCTTCTTAATGATGTTCCAAACAGTTCATTTTTGGAAGCATACAGTTTGACCTGGAGTATGGCTGCCTGTTTTTCCAATTTCTCTGCCTCATAATGGCTTCTTTTACTGTCGTTGGCACCACGCATGACAAATGGCAAAAACAGACTCCGAAGGAAATCAAAAGCCTTGAATCGAGACTAGATACCGAAGGCTTTCTTCTCCCAGTACTAAGTAAGGAAGTGATTAAATGCACTTGACTAATCGGAAACAGCTGCGAAGCCGACTGTACGATTACTTTTGGTCCCCTAAAATGGAGGGACTATGTAAAAAATGGATGTAATTCTTACACGGATCTGGATGTATACCAAACAAACATTTATATGGATGTAAAAACCCTCAAATTAAAGGTGACAGCCTGCTGTGTAACGTCCTATTGATTCATTTCTTTCAAATCCAGTGTGCTGGAGCACAGAGCCAAGAGAACATAAATCGTACCACTGGCCGTACACTGACGGACATCATATTTGTACGTGTGTATATTTCTGTATGGAAGTACACTGTAGTACATACGCATACAGTCAGTATGTATGACGTGTAATCTTTCGAGTACATCAGGGTAGCCTCCTGGTGTGATTCCCGCCCGTGCCCCCTCTCTCTCTCCCCCCCCCGCGACGACGATAAACCGCGGTCTCACCTCGGGGCGGCGATGGAGCGAACTGAACATCGGAATAGCGGGAGATTACAGAGCCCCGCGTAGCCAGTTTAAACAGGATTAGCCATTCCAGCTCAGGTGCTGCGGTAATAGGATTAGGGACTCCCCTTTCTTGTTCATTCCGCCGTTGAGCCGAATTACGGTGACGAAAAACAAAGGGCGGTGCGTTTTTCCGGGCGGTGCGTTTTTCCGGGCGCTGCGCGAACGCGGGACGCGCGGGAGACGCCGGTGAATCGGCCGCGCACCTCAGGCAGGCGCCAGGTGTGTCCGCGCTCGGCCCGAGAGAGGCGCGTGAAGCCGGCGTTGGGCCCTCGCGCTTCCCGCGCTTCTTCTCAGCCTCGTCGATGTCCCCTGTGGCGTCTCGACGATGTCAATGATGAGTCAAGAGTCGGAGGGTTGCAATTAACCGTTTACTCGGAGTGACGTACCAAACAGAGTGCAGCATGACACAAGCTGAGCTTAAAACCCCCCACTAGTGGATTTACAGGAAGGCCTATATATAGACAGGAAGTGTCGCCACTTAAAGTGGCGCCATCTGCTGGACAGGTAACAACATTGCAGCGTTAATAATCCCAAGACACTACATCCCCTCCCCACAGATAATGACAGCCCCCCCCCCAACATTATCACCCAGACGAATAACTGCTGCCCAGTAACATGACAGCCCAACAATATCACATCCTCCAAGGTTGAAAGATACATATACTTTATTAAACCCTGTATTTGACCCATCCTAGTTACCTAGGGGTAGTGGGCAGCCACAGTGCAGCTTCAACTCCAGTTCGGAGGCCAGTGCCTTGGTCAAGGGCAATGGCTACCATAACATCAGTTTTGGAGGTAGCCAGAGTAACCTGGCATACACTCAGACGGTCTCTTGGGCTACGTCATCTGCCATTTTGAATGTGAGGCCCTGTAAATTCGGATGGATTTTGATTGGCTGTCGTGTTTTATTGTTCTGGGGGATATGCAGCTAGGGGAAAAAAAAAATCACTCTGAAAATCATCCCAACGATATCGTTCCTCACTGTCGCCGTTGTTATAGTTGTGGTGTGGGACTCCACTTTTTAAACCTCCCTGGGCGACAGTTACACAAATCCCCATGTAACACGCAGCCACAGGCACAGACTGCTTGGTCTGGGGTTTATCCGGGGATGTATCACTGTATGATACGAATGCCCTCCGCAGTCCGACCCCCCTTCTTTCATCCAAACACAGTTTTTTTTTTTTACAATACAATTCATGCCAGCAGCACATGTAATGCAAACGTATTACAAGTTGAGTTGGAAAGCAGGGATTTAAGAGCTAATTAAGCAAAAATGGAGCATCTGCCCAGGTTTACCCAACTTCTTGTTTGTCTCGAAAGGAGATGGGAAATATCCAAAAACGGCAGAACCTGTTCCATTGCTCCTGGAAAGAAAACAGGGGAACTTATGTATGATACACTGTATAACTGCATACAACCTTAGACACAAAACACCATAATTACTACTACTGATGTCTATCTGTAGTACAGTGGGAGAAGTGTTTCCGTTATAATTGTTCCCTTTAAAAGCGTATAATGACGTGTGTATAATTCCGTACCATCACCTGTGCTGGATTTTGGCAGATTGGCAGGTGGTGGGAGGGCGTCGGTGTTGCTGTCAGCTGTAAAAAGAGGTGGATTTCTCCTCAGTGCCAGTCTTGTGGGGGCCCACAGGAAAAGCGCCTCACGGTCTAACCCAGAGGGATCGGCTTATAATCCCCGGGTTTATCCTTCAAAAGCCAGTCTCTTTGAGGTTCTTCACAGACCTTTGTGCTCCTCATCCTTTTCTAATGGGGGAGTGAAAGTTATACCCAGGGTGGGCGGGGTTTGTGTGCTGGGCTGGGGGGGGGTGGGTTTGGGGCGGGGAGGGGAGGGGTGTATTGCTAAGACATTGGCTTAGTTTCGATTCTGGGAAAAAAATAATAATAATTCAGAAAGGAAACCCCAGTGAGGGCAGAGGAGTGTGAAGCAGCAGTGCACTGTGGCGCGTTTCTCGTAGGTAGAAGGGACCGCGAGGAGAGGATCCCTCTCGGCAGCTGAGAAAACGCGCTGAAAAGAAGCGGGGCATCTGCCTCTCGAGAGAAAAAAAAAAAAGAAGCCAGCCTTTGGAGCTGTCTTCCCGGGGATTCGGGTCTTAAGCTCCGTATTTACTTCCGATACACAGCCTTGCTTTCTGAACGCACTTAATGTCGCCCGGGCTCAATGAGAAGCGGTTTCGTGCCGCTGCTCAATACTTTACTCTTTTTTCCCGGCCGCGCCGCACGTCATTGGCTGCCGCGCTCGTTGCGGATTTTTTTAAGGGCGCGTTTGCGTCTGAGCCGTAATGGCCGCTTACAATGAGTATAGAATTTATTGAGTTTCCGTGAGCCGATTTTCCTACAATCGAGTAATGGTATTACCCCTGCACACCAAGGGGAAAGAAGAAAAAAAAAAAAAAAAAAAAAAACTAATGATATACAGTCTTATTTGCTGTGTGTCTGCTAGACTTTTAGTTCTTTTGGCTGTTCTGACAATTTCTACCTTTCTAGCGGTGCAATTTTGGCTGGCTTCCCAGCAAATGCCATGGTGACGAGCTTAAAGACCCTGACTTTCCATTCCACCGGCACCTCGGAAGAATGATAGTCCATATGGTTTAACTTTATGCTGTCAGTCTCTTGGTGCTGTCCAGCTGCTGGGGGGGTTAATCTTTTCCATTGTGCCAGCCGTCCACAGTAAATACACATCGAGATAAGCTCATTCTGGAAAAAAAACCCCTCATTGACTTAAGAGAAAACAACATTGACTGAAAAGACATTGAATTGTCTAAGAAGCCAATTTGTTTAGAATGCACTTAATTTTTTTTTCCTAATTTGAGTTTTCCCTGCTTCCTCGGGTCCTTTAAATCTCCACCAGTTAAACTGCTTGATAGTGTGCCCACACACACACACACACACACAAACACACACAAACACGCACAGCATGCATGCACACACACACACATCCACAGCGTGCACACACACACAGCACACACACACACACGACTTTACAGGTTATTAGCTGTACTGTGTGATGAAAATGGGATATTATGTCATTTTATTACAAATATGTATATCTACAAATTCAGTTGCTCATGGAAAAAAAAACTTTTTTTTACAATAAAATGTCACAACGCCTAATTATTTATTTGAATATACAAAAATATGTCTGAATAACATGACCTATCGTTGATAGTATTAAATAACAGTATTACTTGAGGTAGCGCATGTAAGATCCATTGCCACAGGGAAATCAAAGAACTCTCAGAAGACATAAGAGGGTGGTTGACCTTTTCAGGCCGGGGGATGGTTACAAACAATAAGTTACAAAAGTAAAGATTACATTTTCCACAGATAGATAAAAAAATATATATCAAACAGACCAGCTTGAGATACCAGCTATAACCAGCTATTTCAAAACATAGCTTGAGCTGGTCAAACCATGTTGAGTATGGAGCTGGTCTAACGTGATATCAATGTAATTCATATCATTTCAAACCAAACTGTCCCGGAATGCCAAGATTGAGAGAAGAGAGGCGTAGATGTACAGCATATTGAAGTCATGTAATTGTACTAAAGACAGGCTCCTTATAACTGGCTCCTTTGGGGGCGACATGGCTCAGGCAGTAAGAGCAGTCGTCTGGCAGTCGGAGGGCTTGCCGGTTCGATCCCCCGCCCGGGCAGTGTCAAAGTGTCCCTGAGTTTGTCTGTGAGTGTGGGTCTGAATGGGTGAATGAGAAGCATCAATTGTATCAATTGATACAATCAATTGTACAGCGCTTTGGATAAAGGCGCTATATAAATGCCAACCATTTACCATAACCGCAGGTTGTTTCAATCCCAACGGGGAAGTTCATTCAGAAAATGTTCTTCCGGCACTGAACTCAGCGGAAGTGATGTCACACTTCAGCTCTCTTTGTTGTGTCCTTATTGATTAACTTAACTCAAAGTTGCTTCCTCCTGCATTTTGGCTAGTTTCATGAACATCAACGACATACCTGACAAAACTTGTTTGCCTTGTGGGGACTCCTGCTGGACTATAGACTCTGCGGATGGGCTATCAGAAGAGGTCCTCTTGTGATGGAAGTCAACCAGCATAAGCATCTGGAGTTTGCTCAGATTCACACACTCCAGCAGCGAGTTTGTTGTTTGAAGAAGGATGCTTACGTCTGTTGAAAAGATGTCGTACCTTAGGTGAAATATGGTTTGGATCTTGGGGTATGGGGGCTGGTTTGCATCTATTGTTCCTCAGGCTCTTGCACAGGTCAACGGAAACATGGGAAAAAAAGATTTGGGCAGAAATCTTGGTTCCCCTTGCCAGGGTAGCTCAAACTTGGTCACAGATCTTTCAGCAAAACAACAAACCCAAACATACCTCAGAATCAACCGATAAATTATAAATAATGGCCATCAGTCTGCAGACCTGAACTCGGTCGAACATGCGTAGTTTGAAAGGGCAGTCTACAAGCATGGATTTTGAATGGTTCTGTATGGAGGAATGGCCAAAGATCCTCGCCGATATGTCGAGGATGACTCAGTAGTGTTATCATTGCAAAATGGAGAGTGCAGAATGTACTGAAGATGTGTGAATATTTGTGACACGTTTTTTTTGGGGAAAAAAAAAGTATTATTTTGGTTGTTTCCATTTCCATTTTTTTCCACGTTTTAGAATTACAGTATATTTCAGTGCATGTATTATTTATGTTATACAGTATTTATTCATGTTCAGTGTTACAGAGTACTTATGGCCCTTATTGGACTCTGATAGAGTTAAATTAACACTGGACATTTTACTGTGCTGTTAAGTTTTTACCAAAGGTGTGAATCATTTTGGAAGGACCTGCATATTTATACATATCGGTAGCGATATTAATAAGGTAAAATAAGAGGTGCATTAAGAGTTTCATCTTTCTTTTTGAATAATTAATAAGTTCGGAAACAAAGAAAATCTACCAAAGGGTCTATTTTTCTCTTCAATTTTTAATTAAAGAAAACTTGAATTAAGGTTTTAGCCCAGAGGGAGAATGGTGACCTTGCACCCTTCAGATATGTGTTATATTTTTTTTATATCTTTCTCATCGAGTTTACATATTGATGAAATTGTTTTTCATCCCTGTCCTCACCACCTCTGGCTGAAGGAACTTTCTGCAACATTTACCCATTTATCCACACACACACACACAAACACGCATATGAGAGGTACAAGTAGGCCAGAATTCATTCTTGATCTTGACTGTACACATACCATTCATACTCTATCACACACCGCCATACTCTGTCAACCACACCAACATGATTATACTCTCTTACTCACTGTTATACTCTCTCACACACACACCATTATACTCAAACACACCGTGATACTCTCTCTCTCACACACACACACACACACACCATTACACTATCCCACACACTCCATCACGCCATCATACACTCGCTCATATAAAATATCTCATGCGTTTGCGAGACAGAACGATACACATTGTGAGAGAGAACGATTTTCTGCGCGTGGAACGAACGACTCTGTCTGAGAGAGAATAGCAGTATGGGAGAGTGTCTTGTTGTGGGTCAGACAGTGTAATGGTGTGCGTGACATCGAGTACGATTCATGGCCTAAACAGCTTCTCTCTCTCTCTCTCTCTCACACACACACACACACAAACACAAACACAAACAACGTGGTATGCCACTCCATTTACAGCTTCCTCGATTCCGGGCTTATGGCGATGAGGACTTGACGATTTGTACTGAACAGTTGCCTCGGTTTGTGCCGTTGCGTGCTCTGCCTTCCCTGCGCACTTAATTACACCAGTAACCACTTCAGAACCGTTCGAGACATTTTACGGAGGAGACATGCCATTCTTTTTTTTCTTCTTTTTTTTCCCCCGCTGCATCAGCCAGATGCTTGCAGTTTGCCGAGAATGCCAATGGCTTGGTGGGATACTTCCTCATTACCCTCCCCACCGCCTCTTTCATTGTCCCGCAGGAGCGACCCGGCAGCTGAATCTACAGAGACGGGGACCCGACTCTCGGCCCTCAGTGTCTGATCATCAAAATTCAATTAAACAACCACCGCCCCCCCCCCCTCCCCAGGTTGTTTAGATGACCCGTTTATGTGTTGGCAGCGTATTGCTGATGCTACCGCTGCTGTTGCAGTATAGCATGCTATAGTATTGTATGCTAACGCTGCTGCTGTTTTATGAACATTTTGTGCTTGTGAATGCATTTTGTTGTTCGTGGTTCATATCCTCTTGCTACGTACAGTTATTTTTTTCAGTTTTGAAACAGTATTGCGGTTATCCCGTTAATGACTACAAACTTACCAAGCAGTTGGGTTGAGTGTTCAGAGAAAAAAAAAAAAAAAGTAGACTTTGTCAATACGTGTGAAGTTTCTTGCCTCTTTTTTTCTTCTTTTGGTCTATTCTTTCTCTGTTGGTTAAAATCACTTTTTATTGGTGAAGGCCCACACTGGATCTACTTCATTTGTGGGAATAGAGGCTCTATTATATATAATAAATAAGGTAGTTAGGGCAAGTTCCCAGGGTATGTGGAAATGAAGGAATGTGCTGGAACACTTGATTCGGTGGTTACTGAGATTGACAGAACGAGTAAAGGAAGGCTGGCCGCCGCATTGCTATTGCGGATCCGTTACTACGACTCAAACGGACGAAATGAGAAGAATGGGCTGGCCGATGGAGTACATTCTTAAGATCGGTTGTTTTTCATATGTTTCCATACCTCCGGACTGTTATGAGTGTGTGAATCATGTTTTGTATTCCTGGATACGGGGGGAGACTCTTAAACTACGGACGTTTCTATATTTGATGTCGCTGGTTAAAAAACAAATCGGAAAAATATGAAGCTTTTACAAGAGGAAGCGGTTACTTGCAGTGTAAAACAGAGTCCGGCGATGGCTTCCATATGGTGCTTCTCCATGTGAGACTTGATGGTGGATGGGGCATTATTAGTACAAAAAATATATATGATGTATGGTTCCAAAAGAAAAAACCCATTAAAGGACAATACTGTTGACCTTTTATTGTTGGACTCCCAAAAGGGTGAGATGATGATGTTTTTTTTTCCTGTATCGCTGTGGCCTGTTGTACAGTGGTCTTTATACACTCACTGAGCGCTTTATTAGGTTGACCTGTACACCAGCTTGTTAATGCAAATATTTAATCAGGCAATCATGTGGCAGCAACTAAAGGCATAGAAGCATGCAGACGTGCTTCTGCTGTTTTTCAAACCAAAAGCCAGACTGGGGGAAGAAATGTGATCTAAATGACTTTGACCGTTGAATGATTGTTAGTGCCAGACAGGGTGGTTTGAATATCTCAGAAACTGCTGATCTCCTGGGATTTTCATGCACAACAGTCTCCAGAGTTTGCTGAGAATGGTGCGAAAAACAAAAAAACATCCTGTGAGTAGCAGTTCTGTGAGCAGAAACACGTTGCTAATGGGAGAGGTCAGGGGAGAATGGCCAGACTGGTCGAAGGTGACAGGAAGGTGACAGTAACGCAAATAACCACGCATTTCAACAGTGGTATGCAGAAAAGCATCTCTGAACACACACACATCAAACCTCTAAGTGGATAGGCTACAGCAGCTCACTGGGTGTACATTGTTATCATGGTTAACTGTTGTTATCATGATTAACATGGTTAACAGAACTGACCAAAATACTATATATTGTCTGCAAAAAGAACCCCCCATAAAAATGATAAGTAAATGAGGCCATTTTGATAATAACTAAGGTATAGTACAGACATTGCACATGGATTTTTATACATTTGGATTCAATGCTAGTCATTCACTGAATCAGCTGGAACCTTTCCAGCTAAAATTGTACATGGTGAATTTGCATCGTACAAGTGTATTTCAATGGGCCCTTTGCGTGTCAGGGGTCTCCTGAATAATTAAATAATTTTAGATTTTTGACCTCTTACTTTTCACGTGTCAAGCTGAATTTGATTAGCAGAGTTATTCATATTTGTATGCATGAGGATATTACAGGGGAACGGGGAATTAGCAAAGGGGTTCTTGTCCTTTTGTGGACTGCTTCCTCGTTATTTTCTCGAAGACGTACAGGCAAGTCTTAGTTTGCCCACCATGTGTCCAAGTACTTAGCTTGTGTTTTTTTGCGAATTGCCACTGTATATTGCCTGCACATCCGCAAGAGCCTCAGAGAGAGGGAGCGGGGATTTCAGGGGTCATTACCGTCCCTCAGAACCACGCCTAACGCAAAAGGATTTTTCAAGATGTGATCTTCGGGGAACCCTTTGGAGAAAACCGTTTCCGTCTGAGGCGAAAAGCGGTCAGGCCCCAATATGAGATGAGTTACGTTTGAAAAGCAGAACGCAGACACAAAGGAAATGGAGCAGTCGCGGCTGAATCGAGAGGCCGGGGCGCACGATAATGGGGCGAGGAGGATCGGGGCAAATGGGAGTCATCAGCGCGTGGAAACAAAATGGAGGCGACGTCTAAACGTGAGACCCCTGCGAGCGGAGGGGGGAGCCAGGTCCCCACGGTGACGCTCCCCGGCCAACTGTGACCCGTCGAAGGTTTATGACTCCCTGCTGTAAAGTCCAGCTGTGCCTGCTTGTGACCTGCTTGAAAATTGAGCCGGTCTGGCTGGATATGAGCTGGTCAACCAGCATGGTCAAGCCGGTCGTTAAGCTGGTCTAGCTGGGTATGAGCTGGTCAACCAGCATGGTCAAGTTGGTCATAAAGCTGGTCTTGCTGGGTATGACCTGGTCAATCAGCATGGCCTGGCTGGTGATGAAGCTGATCATGAAGCTGGTCTAGCTGGGTATGAGCTGGTCAACCAGCATGGTCAAGTTGGTCATAAAGCTGGTCTTGCTGGGTATGACCTGGTCAATCAGCATGGCCTGGCTGGTGATGAAGCTGGTCATGAAGCTGGTCTAGCTGGGTATGAGCTGCTCATGGTAGCGTGTCTGAGCTGCTGTTCCAAAACATAGCTTGAGCTGGTCAAACCATGTCAAGCTGGGAGCTGGCCTGAACTGGTCAACCAGCTAAACCATGTAGAGCTGGCAGCTGGTCTGAACTTTTTTCTGCAGGGCTAGGAGCCCACAGCCGTGGGGAACCCCGTCCATCCTCTCCTGGGCCAAGGGGTCACAGGACGGGGGAATCGGTAGCCAGGAGTGTTTTAATCTGTCTGTGGAACGGGCAATTAGGGAATCCTCAGAAGCATTGGGCCAGTGAACCTTTTATTGCAAAGTTCACTCCACACACAGGGATTAAACTGGCCAAGTAGAGCTCCGTTGGAAGGGTCTTTTCTGCCACATTAGCTCTAACAAAAAGGATTACTGTGGTCGAGGAAAGGCACCCCAAAAACCATCTCATCCTCTGCCAACGTTCAGTGGTCGCAATTAACTGACGTTCCCAAAGAAAGTACATTCGAGGGGGTCACTTTGTATGAGTGTACCCCCGTCCTGCACACACACACACACACACACACACACCCTCCAGGAGTGTAATTAGAGGGAAGAAGACTCGGAGGGTGGGAGAAACGGTGAGGGGTAAAGGGGCATTGTTCGGGTTTTTGTAGGAAATGAAGGCTTGTTAGCTGAACCAGGCTGCTTGGCTGACCAGCTTGAACGGGCCGCGGGGTTTAGGTAGGGCTTTAGGGTGGGGGGGGTGTGTGTGTGTGGTGGGGGGCCCGCCAATAAGTAGCGGTGAGCACTCCAGTGAACTTGAATGCAAAAAGCCCACACTTGATGATCAGCCTGTATCTAATATGGCAGTACGAGAGAATAGCAGGCCATTATATGGATTTCACTTGAATGGGCCAGAGAGTCTATTTGACTTGAAACTTAGATGCTGCCAGCATCGGATTGCACGGCCAAGTGCTTGAACATTACGGGCCTGGGAGAGAGAGTGAGGCCTCGGCACTTCAGTCCGGTCGGGTTACAGAGTCAGGAGCGGCTTTACAGACCGGCCCGGCAAGGTCGCTGGTACTGAGAGGAAAGCAAAGAGTGAAAAAAACAAATAAATATACCTGGTACCATTACTCGTTTCTGCTGTTGCTGTTGTCGTACTCTTTGTTAAACACGCCCAGCGAGCAGGGCGAAGCCTCCGTTTGTTTGCTCATGGCAGTGGGGTCTTGCCTGAGTTTGGAGAGCTTATTGGAGGTCTTTGTAAAGTCATTGCTGAACCCCCCCCCCCCCCCCCCCCCCCCCCGGCCCCCCCCTGCCCCTCCCGGCCCCTCCCGGCCCTGCCACGGAGTGTAAAACGTGTTAAACGCCCGCAAGCCCCTCTGGAGCCTCGGTGGATCACTGTGGCACTGAACGTTTGGCTTGTTAATGCTGCCCTTAATCCCCGTCTTCTCTGGAGGGGATCGTGCCTGACTCCCCCGCCCTGCTGATAGAGGAGTCTGCAAGCCAGCGCTTTTCCGTTGGACCGCACGTCAGGGGGTGGGGGTGGGGGTGGGGTGGGGGGTGTCCGATTCCCCCCAGACCCCAATCCCAGCCAAGGTCAGCCCCGAGCTGGGCCAAAAATGTCGGGGGGCACTTCCAGCTGGGTATCCCCAAAGTCGTGTGTGTGTGGTGCCCGATTGGTCCCTGATTGGTCCCTGATCGCTGGGGCAACCACTGGGGCTGGCTGTGTGCTGAGACCTGGCTCTGCGGTGCTTTTAGCTTTAGGAAGAAGGGCGTGTTGATGGTTAAAAAATTTTATAAATAAATTATGAATATGAAGAGGGAACTGGATGACGGTGTTGAATTGGATGATGGTCTTGGGCCTCATCTGCAGGCGAAGGGAAGCGCTTGCAAAGTGCCATTTTTCACAAAACGGAAAAACGAAACCCATTGGCGTTCGTTTGCGTCCGCGGCCGCCCGTACATTGATACGCCGTTGGATAAATCATTTCCGCGATGTGGAATGTGTTTAAGTCAGGGAGCGTTTCCCTTCTCCTGTTATTCATTATTGATTACTTTAAATTATTGTGTGTAGCCATTTCATAAATCATTGAAAATGTAAGAATAACAGTTGTTCATATCCGTTCTCATCCCTTAGGGACAAAGCCCTGATACAGATCTGCACCTTTTTGGGGGAAAATAATATTATATTTTAAGGAAACCCAATTATACCGTAGCATTAAGTGTCCCGGAGTCTCTCAGACACTTTAAGTGATCAAACAGAATTTAAAATGTTTTAGTTTTTTTCCCAGCACCGGTCACTCTAACCCCTGCAATTCAAGTCCATTACCTTGAGCTCCTCTGCCACATGTAAGAGATTGATGAGTATCGACTGTAGTAAACACGCGTGTATCGTACAGTGTATCATCCGCACATGAAAACATCCATCACGCCGTCGAAAAAAAATAAATAAATAAAAAAAAACGACATAAAAAAATCAGGAACATGATCCTAATGCCTCCGACGCAGCACCTCCGCCGCTGTCAGCACTGGGCCCGAAACCGCTCCTGAGTCAGGCCGCGCCGATTCCCATTTCTGTAACCCGACGCGGGGACAGAATTCCTTCGCCGTGCCTGACACAGGTAGCGGTCGCTCCCGACGGCGGCCTGTTGTTCCCGGTGTTTCTCCGCTGCTCACACCGCTGTCCGCAGGGAGTCTTTATTAGGAACATTTTCACAGAATAAAACCTTAACAGATTGCTTATTGATCGGCGCTGGAGCCAAACAGTAAAAAAAAAAAAAAGAAGAAAAAAAAAGAAAAAAGACTCGGGCACTTTTCTCTGTAGCACTGCTGAACTGCCTCTCGCCCTATTCTATCTCCTATTCCTCTGCAATATCCATCTCGTGATACCCTTCATCCACACGCAGGCAGCACTGGGGCCTTCTCATATATCATAGCCTTCACTGAGTCATTTTTTTTTTTTTTACTTCTTTTTCCCTGGCATGAGTTTAGGGCCTAACCACCCCCCCCTCCCCCCTCCGTCTCCCCTAATCATTACATGTGCGTTTTACATTGCTCCAAATGGTTTTTGTCTCGAGGCCCCATTTGTGTTGGCTGGGATTTCGGTGGTTTTGGTGCAAACTTCATTATTTCTAGTCCAATTCTTTCATTAAAAATGAATACTATCAATTACCGATTTTTTTTTTTTTCGAACGCTGGAGTCCAGTCTCTTTGTTACTGAGGCCAGAAACATTTTGTGAATAGAATCCCTTCTAGTGTAACACTTGGCTAGTTATTGTTTGCGCGCCAGTATATTCATATTTCTATATTTGTTGCCGTATAGAAAATTACATAAATAGTGTGATTAAAGATGGAAAAGAATATGGCATATTGTAGCACACGGTTTGTTCCAGAAAGCCTATTGTTTTTACTTTAACTTTCGAGTTAAGATTCGACAGACACGAAGAGGAAAATCACTATTAAATGTTGCCTGTCATCTTGTCCAGTGGTTCGGTGTCCAGCGGTCCTTGTCTGATGTGTTTTTTGTGTTATTTGTTTTCGAAATTATTTTTTTGCTGTCAACTGTGACTAAAATACTACTCTTACTTTGTGCTTTTCAGTCGTACGTTGTCTATTTACAGTGTTATTTGTGCGTTAATCGATGTGTTTTCATGTAAAGTAGGACCTCAGAGACAGAAACGCATTAGCAATGGAGGCAATTTAGAACTCTGACGTCTATTACTTTGAAAGTGCTGTTAAAACATACCAATTTTAAGACTGTGAATCTTTTATTTAATTGGAATTGTTACTTGCAGTAGCTTCATTTCCTAAATGGACTACTATCGTGCTGTAGCTATAAACATGTTTACCTTGCCATAAATAAATAATAATGAAACCAGTGCATCTGGTATCTGGCCATTTAAAAAAAAAAACTGCTTGGTTTTGTTACGGGCCTTCTTAACACCAAACACTGTTCATATCCTGCATTTTATCCTTTAGCAATAGTACAAAAGATTTGCCCCTTTGGCCGATTTTGAAAGTATTTCATCTTTTTTGAGTAAGGTGTGAATCCTTGCCATTTAAAGCTTATCTTTTTGCATCTGAGGAGAATGTATTTGATATTTATAAGGAGTAGTTGCATAGGGTGCTATGAGTCTGTACCTCAACAGTTTTCTGTCTTTTTCTGGAGGTCAAAACAAAATAGAAAACATGTTTTTCTCACATAGCTTAGCAAGCTAGCTTAGCTGTTCAGTAGATGTAGCTTTAAATTGTGTGTGCGTGTGTGTGCTTTTGGTTTTTGTTTTTGTTTTTTGTTTTTTGTTTTCTGTGTGGGGTGTCAAAATAGGCTCCATGTTTTCCCTCAGAAATACATCTGGACGCCGCGTTCTTGTTTGAAAGCGGAGGAAATGAAATTGTTTATAACACGCTAGATATGATCTCTCGTACATTGAGTTATCTGACAGATGTCATTGTCACCAGTGGGTCTGATTGGGCCGCTGTGTGACTCAGCTCCCAGATCCTTTCTCCAGTTTCTTCTCCTGGAACACTTTAATTGGCCATTCCTCCGCTGAGAAACAGTGTTTAAATATCTCCCACATAAATTAATTTCTCATTGATTGCTTGATCTGACGGATTGTTTAATTTCTTTTTCTGTTTTACGGGGAAATCCTGCTGCGCCTCAGCCCAGTAACAAATACTCGGCACAGCTGTGGAGTGTGACTTATAAGATCATAGCGAATATCTAATGAAACTCCCTGTTGGACCAAGGAATTATTTTACATACCGTACGTGTTGCTGCTGATGCAGTAAGGAAAGCAAGTCCTGATTTGGACATAAATATTTAACTAAACAGCATCTTTGTTCAAATAAATCACACGACTGAGAGAGAAATAAGATAACACCCTCTGTGCCTTTGCGTCATTTTTATTTTATTTATTTATTTATTTCCGCTGTGATCAGGATATAAGATTTAACCCGCAGAGAGTAATACGTTGCATGAAGTACATTTTAAATGATTATTTATAATGAGAATTCTTTAGAGGAGGGTAAAACTGCAACAGCGTACAATATTTGGTCCAAATAGGCCATATTTACGAGAGAACGACTGACATTGCCCAGAAAGAAAATTCACAAAAAATGTTTTTTTACTCATCAAAGTAATAAATGTCCAGTTGCATTTCTGCATTTCTAAGATAATTTCACACAAAAGAAACTCTTCTCTACCCTGTTGTCGTGGCTTTTTACAGTGGCTCAAACCCGACCAAGTTCTTTTTCTCTTTTCTCTTTTCCCGTACGCTGAGCAGAGGATTGTAGTAAAGGCAGTGCAATAACTGGAGAGTTAATGGGATTATGCAAATTGGAGAACTCTTAAAGGGCCCATTTGAAGTGGTTAATGGAGATTATGGAAATGGTCTGCTGGCTAAGACGCTTGGAGTGGAAATAAAAGGAGAAGGGGGAGGGGTTTTTTTTGGGGGGGGGGGGAAATAAATAAATAAAACGGCTATCCTTGTCAGCACTGGCAAAAAAAGGGAGGGGAGGGATGGGATCACGGTGAAGTGGGAGACTGGGAATGGCGGGGGAATGGTGGGTCTGGCGTTGGGGGTGGGGGTGGGGGGGGCGTTGGCGGTTTGGGAAGGGGGCCTGAGCGAGTATTTGCACTGTGTCCGTTTCTGTTTGCCTTATTAGCACCTCTTTCAGCTCACTATGTTTCTCTTTGTCCTCGGCGTCTGTGTCGCCCCGCTCGGTTGACATCGATATTCGCCGGATCTTTCCGTGGACAGCGTGCTGTCGCAGAAGGCCTCAGCTCTCGTGTGTAGTCGTATGGCCCGGGGTCAGGATTATAACGACCAAGGAGGTTCACACCAGAGAAATATTGGTGTGCTGACCACATTGAAGTATACCTTTCATTGTTTTGGAGATCAAAGAGGAAGAAAAATAATCATGCCAACGACCCCCCCCCCCCCCTCCCCACAACTGTTGGATTAACAAGTCTTGAATAAGCTTATTAAATATTGTAAAAAGCAAACCACAGTGTTCTCAATTAAATTTGGATGCACCAAGTGCCTTAAATGAAGCTCTGGATAGATTGTAGAGCACAAAATTGGTTGTGTTTGACCTTTGCGGTCCCTTTCTGAATATCAGTGTAATTAAAACAGAATCCCTCTTCAAGTCATGCAGAAATGGCAAGTCATCAAAACTAGCAGCCCATAAATAATTTAGACTTATAAGATTAGAATTATTTTTTTTCTGAATACATGTTGGTGAGGACAATCTTAGCAAAGGCAAACAGTGTGGCAGAGACGCAGCCTAAGTTCGGTAGTTCTGTAATCAGAATGGATATGTGGCTTCAGCACTGCATTGCCAACAAGTAGCATTTATTTGAGAAAGTAGTAACTGTATGCCCACAATTCCTGTCCAGATTGGTTAAAGCTTCAATTTTGTTTGTTTGTTTTGTTGGTTACCTATTGTAGCTATCGCTATAAAGTAAAAATACCAATGAATGTTATTTATTGATGCTGATACCACTTTTGTAACCAGGCTAGTCATCTATAAATGGATCAATTTCAAGTGTGTGCTGACGAAAAAAGAGAGAGCACAGTGTTCAGATATTTTAAAACAAAAGCATGTGCCAAAAGATGTAATCAAATAACTCATTATAAAATAAATACCCATAAGCAGAAGCGTATTGATGTTGAAAGCCTGTGAAAGTTTGTTACTCATATCGCCTCATGAATTACTTTAAGTGATGACACAGAACATCACATATACTTGGCCTTGTATATTTTTCCTGAAAGCGCACTTATGTTTTCTGACATTTAATTTTACGAAGTGCTTGCACATCTATGCCTTGAAAACGTCTGTGAGGAACCAAGCGCTCTACCAAAACACACTTTTTTATTGAAACTGCCTTGTGGATATTTTAAAGTAAACATCTGCTCTTTTACAAAGAAGGAAGCAGTGCATAGGGCGCCAATCAAAATTCAGTTTTCATATTGAGCACTTTGTGTAAAAAACATAGGGTTTTAGTCCTGACATTGTGGCTTTTGAAATATATAATAGCACAAATTAAGTTTATAAAGCACTTATCCCAACTTGCCAGCTTCAGTGTTTCAGGCAGGTGGTGAGACAAATGTGCTTGTTTACAGTCTCAAAGGATAATGGCGCATATTCATGTAAAACACTACCCCACAATGTGAAAAAGATCAGTTACATGGCATTGTTGTTGCAGGTGTTGCTGGCCAGCTAAGCATTTACGTACACACCAGAGGTGCGATGCAGTTTTTAGTAGTTTTTGGTTTTACTTTTTTGCCGTTGGCTGCATTTTCCTAATTTCCTTTGCAGTAACTAAAATACCTCAGCAGAAGATGAACGCACATCAGGACAGAGTGTACTGTGATTAATGGCCGTGGAACATCTTTTTTGTGAACTGTGTTGAGCTAGTTGCTCAGTGGCTTGAACTGGGAGGTATGGGGAGGTTGAGTCATGTTCGGCGAATGCCAAAAACCTTCTGGTCAGAATCAGTTTGGCTTGTTTCTGTCCAACCTTTCCCAAGGTATTCGTTGATATTGTTAAATCCAAATCTAATAAAGGCAGAAGTGCAAAATGTAGGGCGTGTGGGTTCGATCCCAGATGGAGAATTACGGCTGTACCCTTGAGTCAGGTACTTCAGCCGAACGGCTTTTGCAAATATCCAGGTGTACAGTATGTAGAGGAAGAGAAATGCAAGCTGTGGAAATTGCATCAGAAAAGACCCGTCCGATAACCAAAAGCAGAAAAATAAAATGTTAAAAACCAGAATTTAACCTAAATCAGACTTAGCTTTTAATGCAGTTATACAGTTATGATACAACCGTTTTTTTTTCTGTTGCTGGATTAATTCAAACAGTACCAATGAGAACCAGACATGGAGAGTTTCTGGTTCAGGACTGTTTCTGTTCCAAAGCGCAATGCCATGGCACGCTATGTTTTCAGACACACTTTCCTTTTATCTGAAAATTTGCATCCAATTCACTCCCATTGACAGGCCTCTATCAGTGAAATTTTACTGTCATTGACACTCATATCAACCACTCGATTTCAAACCTCGTTTTAGCTTTTTATTTATCTTTGGTTTTCACAGTGACAAACGGAGACAATTTAGCGATGAAAAACCAGATGATTGTATATCTCTCTGAAAGGGAAAAATCAATGTACATTTACATGGAATGATGTGAACGTTCAGATTTATCTAGGTTGTAAACGGGAATAACATCTGATTTGTTTTCCTTTCTGATTGCCTGCACCGCATACACAAGTAGACATGTTAATGTTATTTGGTTTTTGGAAAGGTCGACTAGACCTCTTCTGCTTTGCTGTAGCTATCCTCTACCTAGGAAAGCTTTGTGAGAAGAAACCCTAAGTTAGTTTTTGATATAAAGCAGGAACCCAGTTTTACGATTGAATTCTTCTTATTCCACAGTAAACAAAACCGGCAACTAAAATCATGTACGGTTCCAATTCCCCTGATTTAGGAGTGGTCTTTGGAGCGATTATAAACTCAGTTAACGTTAAGCATCCTGCACATTTGTTTATCGCTGGGTTTTTGTTCTGTACAACATTAGGGACCTCGACGTATGAAGAACTTGACAAGGCGCATTAACTGTATTTGTCTGGGAAAATTTAGGCAGGGGCGCGCTGGCAGAAAGATCCTGAGCTGTACTCAAGTACAGTCTTTTGATTCAGTTCCCTGAAATTGTCATTAGGATCAACGCACGTCTGCGGCCTCATATTGAAGTCGCACAGTAGTGAAAGGTACAGGATATAAACCCTACGCAGAAACCTCCTCGAGATTACTCCACGGATTGAAAGGCTTTCTATGTTTGTATTTAAATTCATGAAAGGGTGGTAGTGGATGTTGAGGAAGGGACAGAGGCTGATAGTGTATTGTTGGTGTGAGGAAGCCCTTATTGTCATGCGTGGGTCGATTGCTCGGCGGACTGGTGGAGCACAAACAATTGAACATGCTGCAAAGTTTAAAAAGCTTTCTATTTCATTTAATTAAAGGACCGGGATGGGCACTGTGCACGTTTGCGGGGGGAGGCAGACTTGGCAGAGGTACAAAGAAATGCAGGGAGGTGGGAGGGGGGGGGAGGCCGGAAAAGGGATTGAGGTCTTATCTGTTCATTTAAAGGTATGGTGAAGAAAGCCTCTGGCCTGAATATCCGAGCCGTGTTTTAATTCGACCCAGGTGTCTGGTCCTTGGGTTGATCCAAGCGAGGGTTCGCCGCGATGGAATTGGGGATCTGGTTAAAGTAAAATCCCAAGCCGGGATGAGATGTGAAAGGCAGAAGTACGAGCCGACCTACAAATACAGGGGTCAGTTATGGCGGCTTTGAAACGCGTTTACTTACAGCCCGGCTCGACGTTTAAACAGCCCCTTAGCTGGTCTTAAGCAAGTGGTGGATTTTTCCCCCCTCACCCGCAGAGGAATGAGAGGAATATGGGTACTTAAACACATCCAAGAAGGAGGTCAAATACGGGATGGAACGCCACGGTTTCATTCTCTGAAAACGGTGGCCCCGTCTGAGGTAATCCAAAATTATTCTACTCGGCACCTTAAATGAAGAGAAACAGTGAATTTCATGTATTTATTTGTCTAATTTTCATCGCCCCCCGAAACCCATTCGCGCTACGTTTTTGTTAGCAAAACGCGTAAAAGATTTATTAGAAATGTACTTTTCGGCGCACATACGCTTTTGATAATCTTGCCGAGGTTTTTTTTTTTTTTTTTTTTACTGCCGGCGAACATTCCGCGGTAATTGCTTTAATGGTAACGGTAATGATGGATGGCAGAGGCGGGGGTTTTTAATGCCTACAACGTAAGCTGTAATATCGCGGAGTACAACATAAACATGATCTCTGGACCTGCTTTTATTACCGGTGGCTTGCCTTCCAAAGGGCCTGCTCCTGATGTGGCCGGGAACATTAAAATCAAGTGCTGTGGAGAGGGCGCCTCTCCATTATGAATAGATGGGTCAATGGGATCTCTGCTGAACCATGTGATGCCCTGCACTTGTTTTATGTTACTCAGGCTCCCGGGCGGAAAGGCAGAGGAATGTCCTAGCTGCTAAAAGACAAAACGCCGTCGTCCTGAAAGCATATTTAATTCGCTTTAATATGTTTATTATCTTAATGGACCTTCGTTCACGATGATTGTCTCGCTTCAGTGCGTAAAGCGTAACGGTAACGTATTTATTTATGTTTTGTGGCGTTCTTTTAGAACGGCGGAGCCTAGTAAAAAACGGGTCTGAGATGTGTGGTTATTATTGCACGGTTGGGTTTATTAATTATGGAGAAGGATGCATTATTTAAATTCATGCCGGTTGTTGAACTGGCATGAGGAAAGGTGTGTTGTGTGTGCTGTCGAGTGCCATATTTCTTGTTTATGCCCCTTTCAAGTGTATTGTTCAGTGTCAGTTGTGCTTTGTGGTTCAGTAGTTCAAAATGCAATTAACATGCTTTCAAAATGGCTGCTGTAGGCCTACTTATTGAGATGCAAATACTGGCCAAAATAGCCCTTATCGACAACCTTATAATTACGTCTATATATCCTTATGGACTGAACAAAGGAACTCTACAATTTACATAGCAGAATGCTTTATGGTGAAAGATTTCAGACATGTTGAGACAGTGCCTTGAATGTATGTGAGGTGGTGTAAGTGTGTGAGTATGTGTGTGCGTGTGTGTGTGTGTGTGTGTGTGAGTGAGTGTGTGGGCACATGTGCGTCTGTGTGTGTGTGTGCACGCGTGGGTGTGCGTGTGTGGGAGTGTGTGTGTGTGTATGTGTCTGTGTCTGTGTGTGTGCGTGTGTGTGGGAATCAGCCAGGTTACAGCGTGTTGTCCTGACCTCCACCCGATCTACTGAATGAAGCCGCAGTTTTTCTCTCGGTAATTGTCAGGGTGAAGCGGACTGAGGACAGGGTCACAGTAGGCAACCACTACCGCTGACTCTGTCCTGCTGGGACCTGACCCAGTGCGGTCGTGTTGTCTGAGTGCTGATTCAGGGCTGACCCATGTGGGTGTGTTGTCTCAGAGCCGATTCAGGGTTGACGCATGTCGTTGTGTTGTCTGAGTGCGATTCAGGGCTGAGTCAGTGCGGTTGTGTTGACTCAGAGTCGATTCAGGGCTGAGTCAGTGCGGTCGTGTTGACTCAGAGTCGATTCAGGGCTGAGTCAGTGCGGTCGTGTTGACTCAGAGTCGATTCAGGGCTGACTCAGTGCGGTTGTGTTGACTCAGAGTCGATTCAGGGCTGACTCAGTGCGGTCGTGTTGACTCAGAGTCGATTCACGGCTGAGTCAGTGTGGTCGTGTTGACTCAGAGTCGATTCAGGGCTGAGTCAGTGCGGTCGTGTTGACTCAGAGTCGATTCAGGGCTGACTCAGTGCGGTTGTGTTGACTCAGAGTCGATTCAGGGCTGAGTCAGTGTGGTTGTGTTGACTCAGTGTTGACATAGTGCTGATGGACTGACCACATTGCAGTGAGTTGCGTTTTAAAAGTGTGACTCGGCTTTGATTTTAATTGGGGCGAAAGACGAGAACTCTCCAACCGCGGGTCGACCAAACTACTCGTCCCAAATCTCTGTACTTTGCCGTGTACTTTTCGCTACACCCCCTCACCCTGTCCCCACCCCCGCCCCTGACCGGTGAGCTGCACCACAGAGGGGGCAGAAGCCCGTGTCCCTCTCCTCTCGGTATGAGCGCAGGTTTTCGGGCTTCGCCGGCTCCTCGCCCTCCCGTCTGTGTGGTTTCGGCTGCGAGCCACAAATAATTAATTGAGAGAGAGGAGCCGCAGCCACTGCTTCAGCGACAGGCCCCACCGGACCCCGGGCTTCGTCCCGGCCCTTAAAGTGACAGTTTACCGGTCTCCCAACCGCCCTCCCCCCCCCGCCTTTCTCCCCACGCCTGCTAAATTAGCGCTAATCTCTCTGAAGAGAATATCAATGGCTAAGACTGCGCAGGTAGGAACAGCACTGCTGGGTACAGAGAGTGGGAGCGGACCCGTGTCAGTAGCCGTTTCAGACGCCTCGTTCTGTCGGCTCTTCGGCTCAAAGCCAGCCCTCGTAAAACATTTTTTTTGTAAAAACATGACGGACGAGTCACAAGTTTTCCCGCCCAATAAAAGCCACTCTCCTGGCCTGAAGACGTGACTTGGGACGGCGCCTCGTCGGACCTGACGCACTGTAACCTTGCGTTGTGTTTCTCGTGTTGCGCCCTGTAGCTCGCGTTCGGTGCGACGGAAATCACGGGAACGACGGAAATCACGGGAACGACGGAAATCACGGGAACGACGGCCCGTGCGTCTCAGGCGGCTGCTGTCGGCCTTGTTAGTGCTGTTCCAAGACGAGCTGAAAATAGAATTCAGTTTTTCCCCCAATTTAGTAAATTCTTCATAACCGTACAAACGCGTCTTGAAGTATACATTCCAAAAAAAATCTATAAAATACTTGTGTATTTTCTCAGCGGTTTTTTTTCCATCGAAAATCCACTGGAAAAACAAGATTTCACAAGATTTTACATCATCGCGTCTGTCGATCAAATGTCTGCCAGTCCTCCGTTCCCCTCCGACCAATCGATACCCTTTCCACAAAGCAGCGCGCCTCCTCGCTTGTGACGTCAGTCCCATCGGCTCGCGGTCCCCGCCCCTTCGAAAGTTTCCCCCGAACGATCCGCTTCGTTCACGTACGCGGCACGTCATAACGCGGACGCTAACGCCTGCTCTGACTTCCCCATCAGCTCCTCGTTCAGTCAATAAAGGACTGAACTCTCCCTCCCTGTGTCTCTCCCTGCTGTCACTCGGGGTTGTCAGTTGCCACGGCGTTTCTCCTCGGTTACGCGCGGTTCTTGGTTCCGTGCTCCCCCCCCCCCCCCCCCCGGGGGACCCCCGTACCGCCATACCGCCGTACCCCGCTGCACAACACCCCCGAGACGCACCTGGCTCATTTCTCATAATTAATATTGAAGGTAATGGGCTGGCTCGATGGCCATTGGAGATTCGCTGCTCCCTCCTCCATGTTCTTCCCTGCTTCTCAAATGAACAGTTACGGTGCAGTCCGCGCAAGCATTCTGACAGTTGTATGATTTCTGCTTCTTTCGCCTCCGTGTACACCAGCGCACTGGATTTGAAATGAGACTGAATATGAGAATGACGTGTAAACTGTTATCCGGGTGTGATGTCGGACACTGCCTTTTGTTTCATTTTAAATGGGTTTAGCAGTCTATCGTGTACACTCGGTGAGCACTTTATTAGGTATTTATTAGGCCTATTTTTTATTAGGTCTTCTGCTGCTGTAGCCTATACACTTAGAAGTTTGACACGTTGTGTGTTCAGAGATGCCCTTCTGCATACATTCTGTTGCAATGTGTGGTTATTTGCATTACTGTCAGCTTCTTCTCAGCTCTGATCAGTCTGACCCTTCTCCTCTGACCTCTCTCATTAGCAACGAACGTGTTTCTGCCTGCAGACCTGCTGCTCACTGGATGCGAGGAGCCCATTTTGTTTTTGTTTTTTTGCACCATTCTCTGCAAACTCCAGAGACTGTTGCTGTTGTGTGTGAAAGTCCCAGGAGATCAGCAGTTTCTGGGATACTCAAACCTCCCTGTCTGCCACCAACAATCATTCCACGGTCGAAGTCACTTAGATGACACTTGGTCTGAAAAACAGCATTTAGTTGCTGCCACGTGATTGGCTGATTAAATATTTGCATTAACAAGCTGGTCTACCTAATGCAGTGATCACTGTGTGTACACCTTTAAACAAGGGAGGGAAAAAAAATATTTAACTAAACCTACCTAATTTATTAGGAGCCATGTTTAGACCTGTCTATCATATCCACCTCGAAACAGGGCGCTATTCTTGCAGTAATAGTGAGTTCTTATTTAACTAGCACTACCTCATGTCTTAGGAGCCGTGTTCAGGCCTGGTCTGATCCTCGCCCCTGGGACACTCCCAGTCTCCTGTCACCGTCTGTGTACACATAACACACCTCCTGCTACCGAGCTTCCTCCTGTCCAAAACCTCAGTCAGTCCTCTCCTTCTGCCCCCTCTCTCCCGAACCTGTAGAGAGCACAAAAGCAGACTGTATCCATCCAATGCAGAGCCACTGTCCCCCTCTCCCCTCCTCTCTCCCCCTCTCTCTCCTCTCTCTTCCCCTCTCTCCCTCTCTCTCTCCCTCTCTCTCCCCTCCTCTTTCTCCCCCTTTCTCTCCCCTCTCTCTCTCTCCCCCCTTCTCCTTCTCTCTCCCACTCTCTTAGTTCTCTTTCTCTCCCCTTCTCTTTCTCCCCTCCTCTCTATCCTCTCCTCTCTTCCTCTCTCTCTCCTCTCCTCTGTCTCCCCCTCTCTCTCTCCCCCTCTCTCTCCCCTCCCCTCTCTTTCCTCTCTCTCCCCCTCTCTCTCTCTCTCTCTCTCTCTCCTCTCTCTCACTCATCTCTTCCTCTCTCCCGACTTCGTGTTAACAAGGGCTCCCAGGTGGTTGTTGCCATGGCGATTTCCCCATGGCTGCCGCGTCGGCAGGCTTGGGGCGAAAGGCTGAAAACGGTTCTCGCCGAAGACGAAGGCGGAGCCCCGTGGCCTCCAGCTCCACCGACTCCGTCCTCAGCGGGACGGAAGGTGCCTCACTCCGGGCGAATAACCCCACTTTGCATTTCCTGTCCGTCGGCAAAGTCAGCCCACCGGGAGGGGGGGGGGGGGGGGCGAATTCATTCGCAATTTATTGCCCGGTTCCACATTCGGGTCCATATGCGACGCGTCTCTCCGCGGTTTGACGCGAGGCTACTGACTTGGACTGCGCTCTTTATGCAAACCCATTTCAGCTGCGCCTTCCTCCACTCGTCCAAAACGCGGCCGAGAACCATACCCGGGTCCAGCTGTTACTCTTTCAACTTCTTTTTATTTTTTTATCAAGTTGGGATTAACGCCCAATGAGACTGTTCCAAACTGAAAATGAACGTGGGCATATGCCAGCGATATCGTATGACACTAACCATTTTTGGACCCGACATTTTGGCACTTAGCAGGAATAAAACTTTCATATAGGGGCTGCCATTAATGCAAGCTTTTGTCCCTGAAGTATTAAAGCGGTGCTTTAACAATCTGCACATTCTCCCTGCATCAGACAGCCGGGCCTCTGGGCCTGTTCTTTTGTTCCATTACGGCTGTTCCCGTGTCTTTAATTTAAAAGATATGTGCTGCAGTCAATGTCCTGTAGCTGTCCTGTAGCTGAATTAATGCGGCCTCCTGTGTGTGTGTGCGTGTGTGTGCGTGTGTGCATGTGTGTTTATGTGTGTTTGTGTGTATGCATGTGTGTGTGTGTGCATGTGTGTTTATGTGTGTTTGTGTGTGTGTGTGTGTTTGTGTGTATGCATGTGTGTGTGCGTGTGCATGTATGTGTGTGTATGCGTGCATACATGTGTGTGTGCATGCGTGTTAATGTGTGTGTGTGTGTTTGCATGTATGCGTGTGTGTGTGTGTATGTGTGTGCATGCGTGTTTATGTGTGTCTGTGTGTGTGAGTGCACATGTATGCGTGTGTGTGTGTACATATGTGTGTGTGTTTTCTTTGTGTGTGTGTGTTTGCATGTATGCGTGTGCGTGTGCATACATGTGTGTGTGTTTGTGTGTGTGCATGTGTGCGTGTGTGTGTGTGTGTGTACATGTGCACATGTGCCTGTGTGTGTCTGTGTGTGTGTGTGTGTGTGAGTGCACATGTATGCGTGTGTGTGTGCATACATGTGTGTGTGTTTGTGTGTGTGCATGTGTGCCTGTGTGTGTGTACATGTGTGTGTGTTTTCCTTGTGTGTGTATGTGTGTGTGCCTGTGCGTATGTAATACTGTGACACAGATATTAGCTAAAACAGATCAGACTGAAAGGAAATCACAAGTCACCACCTGTCAGGTAAGCACATCATTAGCGTAAGCAGATCTGTTGTGAAACTGGGTCTCCCTGCGCTCCCTGGGCAGTGGCCTGTGTGCTGTGTGTACTGTGTGCCTGCCTCCTCAGTGCTGTGTCCCCTAGGAGGGCACGGCTACGGGAGGGAGAGCGGGGAAGTGAGACGTTCAGCGCGCTTCTGTGTCAGCGCTGCTCACAGGAAGTCCCCACGCGGGCGTGTGACCGGGAGAGGAAGCAGGAAGTAAAACTTAAAAATGTAAACGTAAAAGGCTCATTGCTAATTATCACCAGTCGGCCTTCAATAAGTTAGTAGTGAGAAATCTCATGCAAGATGTGCTGTAAATATTAGCTAGCGCTTAGTGCACATTATTGTATCTTACTCTAGGAGGTTCAAATATAATGCCTGAATCTGAATTGGTTCTGATTTTTTTTTGGCTG